>NW_018407346.1:64465-102377 GCF_002113885.1 Mizuhopecten yessoensis
AATAAGTCCCTGCGTCGCCACACTCAACAGTGGTAAAATCAACGACAACATTTCCTCCAGTTACACTGGCAGTGATTCTTGGGGAAAACGGATGAGTAATCAACGATCCGGTTACCCTTGCAACCAGCACGTCCGTTGCAGCAGGATCGAAACGAATGACGTCAATATAGTTCCATGATGACGTAATGATTCTACACGTCATTGTTACCCCGCTGCCACTTAAAACACCAACGTATTCAGGCTGATCGAAAGATACATCTGTAAAAATGAAATAGCTATCAATATATTTATGTGGATTTATCTTTCTGCATGTGTTAATAGGTTCAAATATACACGTTTCAAGAGGTCTAACAGTAATATTGACGTTTTTTTATTGAAAACATCAAATTTAATGTACAACAATATAAATAAAAGACATTCAGGTTGCATACCAAATTTTGTTATTTCTTATATCAAAATAAAATAAATGTTTGTAAGAGCTTTGTAGATTTCCTACTATTTTGTATTCCATTCCTTAACGAGATTGGCGTCTTTTTTATATTTACTACTCAATATTGAATGTATTATCTAGGCATGTAACGTACACTTAACAATGTGACATTTTGCAAGGATTTGAAAATTAAACTCGTCAGCATCAAAAGTTGAATCATGAATATTATTTTTAATTATCATTTCTCAGATGTGTCCTTATATAAAACGTTTTCAATCTTAACTCAATCACCATTCATTCATTCATATCTTTATTTCCTCCAAAATAATGAAGAGTACAATGTGGATGAGAACGGTGAGTGCAAGTGACATGAAAAAAAAATGGTGCAGACAAAAATTGAGATACAATTGATATTAATATCATTTCATAATTCCATCTTGAAAAAATGTAAAGACACGTTATAAGTCAATGAAAAATGGTTAAGGAAGACTCATTGCAATAAGGAAGACTCATTGCAAGCAGAGAACAATGATTTGCTAGATTTATTTTATATAAAACGTTTTCAATCTTAACTCAATCACCATTGACATTGCATAATGAACTATTCCAAACTTTCAAATGGAAGAGTTCCAATACGTCTTCAGGGGTGAATGAGTTAATTGGAGAATCATTTAAGACAGTATACTAGTTTACCAGGTTGGACTGTGGTAGTGGACGGTGTGGTGCTTGTTAGAACTGTTGGCACTGTAAGAAAGGCAAAATTAAACTTAATCAAACGTTATAATATAAATGCTATGGCTTTACAATATTAATGCAGAGAACAATGATTTTTCTTGGAATAACACCTCTCAAATATTATGCTAAAATAAATTAGTTTACGATTGTCATTGAAAAAATGAATTTGAAGAAAAAAATGTAAGTTGCGATAAATACTCATTTTCTATGCAATCATTCAATACATGTTTACATGGAAATACCGAACGATTATAAAAAGCATTTTTATTATGTTCAATATTTACCTGGTTCGGTGGTAGTTGAGGGTAACGGGCCTACAACAAAGACATGTTCATTAAGTGGATGTTAATTGTCTTGTTTTCAGGTAAATCGTTGAAAATAGTATGTCTCCGATAATTTAAAGCAATTCATTTTAATATTAAGATAGAGAGTTCTTAGTAAAACATTATTCGAAAAGGAAAACCTTTATTTGTTACCAATTTAATTTACATCATTTAGTATAATTTGTACAAACATAATGGGTAATCAAAGTACATTTTTTATGAGTTTGTCACACTATGCCTATATAACTTATGTAACGTTCGTATTTCAAGTTTTTAGGCGGTATATTCTGCTGGTGGATTTCGTAGTCCCCGAGGTTTGCTGTAACCTTGATAGCCACAGTTATCTCTTTTGAGTAGCGACATGGTTCATAATACACACACTTTACTCAATTTGCAATTTGGAATTATTTATTATTTCTCTAAATTGTAAAAGTCATAAAATTTAGGCTTATTATGCACCTCCCTTTCTGTTTCAACAGTAGCTGACTTTCCAACCTTTTTTGCCACTGGTATCATCTATGAGTTCTAGAAGAATGAAACAGCTGTATGATACAGTGTTATATGCATTTTTCGGAATACTGTTTTTATTACCAAATTTTGAAACGTTCAATCACCTGTGCATCTTATAAATTAAAAATGTATCTCACCGTAGGATGCACATAACGAGTTTTCGTAATCTGAAGTACACGTTTGAGCCGACTGCGTGAAGTTCGTGAAATATTGTCCTGGGTTACATGCTCTATTCGCTGCCTTTGCTCGATTTGCACACCAAACAAATTGGTCACATTTGGAAGGGTAGATGTCAACTGGCGGTATGTACCATGCTCCTTCATAGTTAGAGCAGTCATACGGATCGACGAAAGCTGTAATTTTAAAAATATAATGGTTTACAAACATTTAATTAAGTGAAGGAATATGGTGATGAAATACAAAACAAATATTTATTGTTTGTGTGTGTGTGTGCGGGTGTGTTTGTCTGAAAATGTCGACCTCATTTGGCAAAAAACTTCGATGAAGGACACTGTTGTACATGTACACATTTCAAACATGATAAAGGAATATTTTCAATATTTAACGTTTCTGTGAATGTACAGGACGAGTCTGCAATCTGTCTTATTTGTCCAGACAAGTTTAACTACCGCGCATGACAGAAAAACTGTTTTATTCACATACGAATAACTATGAATATTAAGCATTATCTATATATAGACCAAAATGTTCGGGTAGATATACTCTTGTCGATAAAGTCAAGTAACAATCGTTTAGTTGAATCCAGTTTTGTTTACGAAACGCTGCTATTTATATTATGTTCTGTCCAGATAGATACTGATGATACAGAACAGTGTTATAGAGCGGTTAGGCAATGCAGCTATAAACGAAATACGATAAATATCCAGCCCCAACACCAATGTTATTATTCCTATGAAGTGAAACAGGGGTTGTTATACATACAATGCATTATGCATACCAGAAACCTTCAATAATAAAACTAAGTCGTTTCCCTCTCGAAAGAAGCATTAAAATCTACTGCTGCATGTTCTTATATTCAGTATAGTCATTAACGATGCAGTATTACATATAAATGAAGTGGTTTGATCAGAAGCGAAAAATGAATTTCCCCAGAATGCAGTTNGACATGGATTAGTTATTAATTATAATAAGATAAAAATGGTTTAATATCGTGTATAGCACTATTTAAGTAGCAATACCTTCTGATGTGGTTGATGACACTGAAAAGTTTTGTTTGTTGGTTAATTAATGTTAAGGTAAGATTAATATTATCATTTGAAATCAAAACAAAATATAAAAAACAAATATATGAACACTTCTATAAGAACAAGTAATCTAAAATGAACTGATTAGTTGACATTCAAAATATGAATTTGTGCACATTGTCACGATTCCATAATTGACTCTGTTTTAAACAGCGATCGGAATACAAGTGTACGTATGTAGCATAAAAAAGCTTTGAAAACAGCAAACATATCTGCATTAAAATCAATAATTGTATCAACACATATTGCTACAGTAACTCTTCAAAACACCTACCTGAAGATTGTGTAGTAGTTGTTTGTGAGTTACCATCTGTCATGAAATAAAACAATAAATTATAACATATATAATTTATATAAGAATCATGAATCATGTTTGAACTTGGAAGGTGTTAATTAAAGGAGTGTTTACCAACTACACAAACATTTAGGGATTCGAACAGAAACAAAGCAAAACCTATTTATAAAATGTGTCTATAAGGTTACGTTTAAACAACAGAATATGAGCAAAATATATAATATGTGATCGAAACAAGAGAACAAAAAAACAAAAAGCAAAAAATGTTACAGTCTCGAATATCATGCTTCACTGATAATAGACATCCTCTGTAAACTAAACACGTCGTGGTAATAATGATTTAACACGTTACCTTGTGTTTCACAATGATCGCAGTTTGTAGTACAGTTTTTATATTCTGGATTGAAACAGAGGGCTCCACAAGGCTGGTCTGTTATTACCCCTACTCCACATGTCACGAAGCGGTAACAATCGTACGGGTTTGCTACCTTAGTATCGTTTGGTCTGCATACACTTACTGAAAATGAACAACAGCGGTGAGTGTTTAGTTGTATGTTTATACGTAATAGTTTCAAAGTGAGAAAATAAAGAAACGTTCGAAAGTCTCTTTCATGCTCAGGGATGTAGAATAGGGATTTTGTTATTGGTGCAAAACCCTCGGTACATCCTCAGGTTTTACCCAATTTGAAAACTAGCCCTTGGATGGAATTGAAAGAAGCGAAAGTACTAGGGAAGTTCTTATAAACTCTTTTGTCATTTCTTTAATATTTAACCATCACAAGGACTTTGGATGATATTTTGCATTTTATACCATAGTCAATAGCTGATTTTTATTTATTTTGCATGTTCGAAATTATCTGCTAATTGAATTTCATTTATTATTGAATAATAATGCATTATATTGTAAACTTAAAATAGTGACACTTGAACAACCTTTTAGATAATCTCTCCTTAACATTTTAAATGATATTTGATGTACATACAATGAATCTAAAGTAATACCCAGTTTTGCAGTATAAACGTGCATCCGTGTTTTCATTCAGTTAACATGTATAAAACGGTTATGCAATGTAAATTAAACGCTTTAAAGACATATTCTGTACGTCTGTTTAATTCATTGAACATATTTATTTTAAAAATTTAATGTAAATTACTATGTTTAAAACAACTTACATGGAATCACAAGCAATGTGACATTATCGGAAACTAAGGTGACATCCTTGACCTTTATGCTATCCTTCAGTGAAGCGGAACATCGTGCGACTGTGCCGTTCTGGATGATAGATATAGTTGACTGCCTATCTATAGTCCGCGTCACCATACAGCCGCTCTTTTGATCTGTTGGATTTTTAGAGCTTATGACTGGGATGAATGTGTCTGTTGCTCTATCGAGAATCTCCAATGTCATGGTTCCTTGATCTGTACCAATTTCGCCTTCACATTTAAAATTCTGCGCCTTGTTCTCAACAATTTCAGCGAAGATTAAAGAAATTGTAGGTGCTGTTTTCGGGATATCTGCCAAAAGTATCGAACATATGCTTTATGGAAACACGTTATATTTTATTGCAAGTATAGTTTATATTTTTATATTTAAAATTGTAACAAAATGTTTAATGAAATACATTATTGCTGGTAAGTTTCAAAACAATTGTTTAAATACGTAAGAAATACGAAAAGAACTACTAAATTAAACTCACCTAATACATTTATTTGTGAGGTTGTCGCCGACGAGTCATTGCCCTTGGTTAATATTAGATGAATCGCTCCACCCATTGTACAGCTTACTTTAGGTATTGTTATGTTGATATAATTCATTGAACCAGTCGTGTGGTAGGCAAAATGAAGGCCGGTCCAAATAGAATCCGTTGCCGTGACAACAGCTGACAACTTCGTAAGATTACCTAAGGGCAATAACACGGTTGATGTCGAGGGCATATGTGAAAGTTCAATTGAGTCAAAATCATCACTAGCTATTTCACATTGTAGAAATGCTGCATCATCAATATAACCCGATATATCGGCACATGACAGGACTGTAAGAGAAAAAGAATGTTGTTTATAAGTTTGCTAACCATATCCACATAATACTTCAGACATATGCTTGTCATATCTTAGTAAACGTGAACAGGACTTTGATGAAAACAGTATACCTGTTTATGCATTTATATGAAACAGGATATTGTACAATTCAAACATCTGTCTATATAAACTAATGGTTTGGTGATGTGATAATTGGTGTTAACAGGTTTCATGGTAGAGGTGTAAAATCAGCATGAAGTCGAAAGCGACAAAGTGAACATCGCAGGCTGGCAAAAATATGCATCAATATTTTGTAAAGAAAGAACTTAGAAATATCACACGTCGTCGACGGGCTCTACATTCTATGGATAAAAAATAACTTTATGATTATATGGGTTAATCCTCCTCTCTATTTCACCTTTTTGTATTGTCTAACACAATTTTATTACATGTAGTCACCTGTGGAATTGCTACGCTCATGATCACCAAGTTTTAACATGAAAGGCAAAACTTCAGATTAATATTGCATGTCGTAGTGGCGAGATCCAGCGAGAACAAATGGGTTTAGTCGGGGTTCGTTTAAGGGAGACAGATTTCGCTCGTTCCTGTTTGAATATATTCAGAATTGTCAAGGGTCAGAAAGGGGTATTAGGAATGTAGATCTTATTTATTTCATGTACATGATGTCACAACAGGACACCGGTGACACGACATCACGAATAAGGAAACATTCCTATGCTGCAATGCGAAAAACGTTACAGTCATTGTGGTTTATGAGGTAACTTTGGTGTAGAGATGTGAAAAAACACTTGTCCATGACCATGCGTGTAGGGGAGGACAATTCTCGGGACTTTAAAAAAAGGCAAAACCCCTCAGCAAAACATCGGGTTTCACCAACTTTGAAAAACACAATTATACAGTGTTTTACCATCGATAGTGTTATTTTGTTCTTTTTGTATATAAGTGCCTGAATATTTACAATACTACACTGCTCGGCTATTAACAATGTCACAATGGCCGACCACTACACAATTTACAAAACGTCCATACAACCACGCCTATTAGACTTATGAATATCAGAATTGTGCACCCGAGCAGATCTAGTGCTAAATGCGTAGTTTTTTCTTTTCACAGACCCGCCACAGACTACTGTCTCAAATAAAGTAGAAATAAAACGGGCTTGTAATTTTCCTCGTTTTGAAAAAAAACAAAACATTAACTAACCAAAATAGTTATAAGTTGCTCGTGTTTTCAGAATTAAATTATTCAACCCCAAGCATAATTATAAACTGTACTCGATGGCCATATGTTAATTGCAAACTTATAAATATGACATTCGAAAGAGTCAAATGATACTTGTGTTTAAATTAACTTACGTGTTGGAGCGGCAGACGTTGTCGTAGGAGGCGGTGTGGTAGTAGCTACAATAAAGGTGAAAAAAATATGATACATTTAAGACATAACGTCAAACAACCACACAGTACATGTATAACAACTCACATACTTACATTATCTAGTTTAAAATGACCAGTAGAACATATTATCATCATGTGTGTGTGTGTGTGTGTGTGTGTGTGTGTGTGTGTGTGTTTGTGTGTTTGTGTGTGTGTGTGTGTGTGTGTTTGTAGTCTGTATAAGATATCCAAATAAATATATAAAAACATGGGTACTACCGCTTTCGCCAATCATGCTCAGTGCTTATGTGGTTCCCGTTGGTGCCATTATGTACCAAACTTGTTTTATTTTCGATATGCTGACGCAATAAATTAATTTTCCTCTGTACATTTCAATGGCGATATATCGTAGTTTGCCTGTATTTGATATATGTTTCATTCCATCATTTTCCATGGTAGATTATTGCTCTATTCTAGATATTTGTTTTTTATGATTGGTATTTATTGGCGACGATTTTCCAGTCCCTCGATCGCTAAACAAGATCAACCTTTAACAGAAATAATGTTGGTCATGAATTTAAGTTACCTAGCGAGTTGAGGAGTTTATAATGCTTTTTGTATTCCAGCTAGTTAATTTTCAAATGGTATAAAGATACGAGCTTCACCGAGTGTCTTTTACAAGTTAAACATTACCTTACTCGAATAAGATCATCATAATAAGATATTACGAGTTAGGGGATCTTTTTCTCCAATTACGTCCATATCGTTTCTAGGAAATCATACGAGTTTCTTGGGAATACATTTTTTCTATTCCCTATCCGACATTGCCATGAATCATGATGTCACAATTGAAAATGATGATGCCAATCAAATTAGTATGTGTTGTCTTTATTGAAAAACGAAGCACAAAATAACGCCCAGGGTTTGGTGCTACCCACTAGAGAGAGACCTGAAATGGTTATCAAACCCCAACAAATTTATTGAGTGGATGGAGAGCGAGGCAGAAATAAAATGGTTTTTGGAAGAATTGAAGATTACTCACGTGGAGGACACGGGACGTTCGAACAGTCGTCACAGTCTGCATATGTTCCTCGGGACACAAAACATTTCTCTTTACACACGTCTACCACTAGCACTCCACTATTACAATCCACGTGCTTGTGGCAGTTGTTAGGATGGGCTGTTACCTTGTCGCTTCCTATATCATCGCATATATTGTCTGAAAGAGATGCAGCATGTTTAGAAAAATAAAATAACACCAATGTTAACATGATACGTACACTTTTCAGTTATTTACATCTTATTAACATATTCGTACCAAATAAAAAGAAAGATTTTGTACTGAATTGTTGTTTAGTTGCGAATTCGTACGTTTCAAAAATCATGAGTCTTTTCAGAAAAATATAACCGAGGTAATGTCAATATCACTTATTTTAAGGTTCATTGTGTATTTGTTAGTTTAAACGGTAGTGATTGGCTGAACAGAAAACATGTATGCTGACCGATATAACTGTTTATTAATGAATGATTAACTTTCAAATAACTGTTTATTTGTAGTAAATATGTAAGGGTTTCCCTTATATACTTTACTTATTTATCGATCTTCACCGAAAAACCAATCTACATTGTGTTTTTGAGAAATAACCATTTGAATAGGATCCAGCCGCCAATGGGATCACAGGAATTTATCCTATATATAATAATGTATCATATTAAAAATAAAAACATATACCTGGTACAAGTTCAATAGTGGCATTGTCTGAATATGTTATGATGCTTTCGTCACTGCTCACAGCTACACAACGGATTATCGCTCCTTCCATATTGCTTTGGAAATTGATTCCAAATTTGATCGTTCTTAAAGTGTCTTCGCATCCCCACGTTCCAGGATTGATTGATACACTATTAAGATCGGTTGACGTAATTTTTTCAAACATGACAGCATCAGTTCTTAATATCTCAATATCTACTTTGCCTTCGGGAAAACCTTCGTCGACACTACATTTGTGCAAGTTTGATGGTGCGTTAGGGTCGTTTGGTATTGTCGTCTGATGAGGATTAAGCTCCAAAACAGGAATACCCGGCGGACCTGGAACATACGGTAAGAATATATATGTGGCTTAAATGTGTTTGTTCGATATTTCAAACGGTTAATCATAAAAATATATATTTACAGTCTACAATCATAAACGAGATTTTTTCATATCATATGTGTTGACATCAACAGTTTTTAATGTGGGCGGTGTAAACCTAAGCTTATGCAAATTTTAGGCTGTTATTCATATTGAAATGTTACACGTGAAATGAAAAGCATGTCCACTGATCATAAACATGAGTGAAACATTCACAGAAAAAAAAATATGGTAAATATTTGGAATAATTCTCTATTTTGGATAGATTATGCGGTGATAACTTCAGTTGATCACAAGTACCATATTTCACAACCTGACCACAATGAAAAGTATTCATTAAAGAATACTCCAAAGGGAAGTAATAACAGTACAATATTGTTGCCAAGCCTTTGGAATTACAGATAAAGTATAATTAGTATATCAAAGTCACTTTCAGGCAATGATTGCAGAAATTAATGTGACAGCCACCCTTAAAATATTCTTAGACTGATCTTGCCTCTAGTCTTATAGTCAACTCCTCCCAGCTAATTGTTATAGTTTCACGATGGACGTTACCTGTTATAGTCAATAGAAAGTTATCAAGCTGGTTATACTTCTATATAGTGTTCTGTTACATATTGCAACCTAACCAGTGGACGTTTCATACCGTACAGCTAGTGATATTGGTCTTAACTGGATCAATGACGTTTAATTGCATATCGGAACCTTATGTTGACTTCCTGTACCCTTCAATAACTTACGTTCCACGTCAATGATTTTGTCCGGTGACGTCAAAATCGAAACACTGTTATTGACGACACAACTGTAAGTACCAATATCTTCACACGATACAGTACTGATTTCAAACGTCAGTACGAGATCATTTCCGGTTGAAGAAACAGCTCCATTCTGTAGCCTTGTAGATCCATACTGAACCGCATTACCATCATATGTGATGAGTACCGTATTATTGCCAAAACTATCGCTCCTACGAATTGTCATTGTCGACGAAGATGCACTGTTTGACGCTGTGCACCGGAAAGGTGGAGACGCTTTACTGGCTTCCAAAGTTTGTTCATAGCTGTCGAAAGACACATCTGAGGAACATAATATAACATATAAGTTTAGAACAGAATAAACTTTTGACAGGAAAATAAATGTACAGTTATTTGACATGACTTAGATTTTGTCAAGCTTTATATAGCGAGTGTAGTTAATGAAAAAGAAGACGCCTGTAGGCATATTTTGTTCAATTGATTTTGATTCTAGTTACGGAATTTTAACAAATCGATACATATTTTACAGATTTATTGATATAGACAGATATTAATACAAAAGTAACTAGTACACTTTTTTTCATATTTGACTGTGTTCTTACCTACCTTCATATACCTACATAAATGCTTACCTCCCCTGATGACAAAGACTTTTTCTGTTTGGGACTCTCTGGTCACATCCAGTTTTGTGTTCAATGCAACACATTTAATTTCTGTTCCATTGTCAACAAAACTAAGCACGAAGTTAAAAGTAGCTGTAGATAACAACAAACAGTCGCCATCTTGTGTCGGCGATGTCGTCGTTTCTTCAGTGAATATTTCGTATGCTGATGCAAGTGGTTTCTTTACATGCAGTTCGATTTTTATATCGGCCGTGCCAATCGCTTTACAAACAGCCGATGTTGTTTGCCCTTCATTAAGCGTACTTGACAAATTCAGTGTAACATTTGTGGGTTTTCCTGTAATAAAACGAAAGAAACGGTATAATGACAATGTTCTTCCATGTATCTAAGCGTTTTCAACATACATCAATTAGCACAAAAATAAATCACTAGGTTTAATGTAATTGTACTTGAACATCTTAAAGCAAAATGACAAAATCATTTATAAAAGGTCTATAACATCTATGTGAGCGACACACTCTTCCTTGAATATAAAAGAAATGATGTTCCCGTACTTTTACACTTTAACATATATTTATTTTTTGTTAACAATATTACATTATTTCAATCTGTTTTTCAATCTGTACATAAAGCATGTAGATAAAAAAAAATGGACGGATGCTTCTGAAGTTGTTAAACGTGTTACTAGTTCTTATAGGTTAAAGTATTTATCATCAATTAGAGTCTGTCCATGTATTTACTCACCTGTTACGTCTATATCTCCGGTGTCTGATACTATGTTGTCAACTGAACAGGTATAGACACCTGCATCATTACACTGTATTAATGTGAAATCTTTAAACACCGTGACGTTATTTCCGTTTTCCGTGAAGCCGCCTTCGGTTCTCTTGACGACAAATGCATCACTTCCGGTTGTAACTATGGTAATATTGTCCCAGTCACCGGCATTAATCACGGTACAGTCCAATCTTGCCGGTTCGTTTACCACGGCTGTGACGTCATCCATAACGACAGCTAGCAACAGTATCAAACAATGTGCATATACTAATTCTAAACCTAAACAAAGAATAGTTGAGGAAATAAATTTGGCATTTTTAAATAATTTCAATTAATTTAATGATTGGTGTTTTGTTTCTATATCCTTATCCACATGCCGTTGCATAAGAATATCACGTTTCAATATTCATTAAACAAAGTTATTGAAGAGGATTTACCTGGCAAACTTGGAGGACTCGTTGTAGTTGCTGTGGTTGTCTCAGTAGTTGTAGGTATGGCAGTTGTGGTTATAAGAGTGGTAACTGTGGTTGTGGGGTTTGTTGTGGTTAAGGCTGTGGTTGTAGGTGGTGATGAAGTTGTGGTTGTAGTCGGTGATAAAGTTGTGGTGGTAGGTGGTGTTGTAGTTGTGGTTGCAGGTGTTGTGGTAGTTGTGGTTGCAGGTGTTGTTGTAGTTGTGGTGGTAGGAAGTGTGATAGTTGTGGTTGTAAGTATGATGGTTGTTGTTATAGGAGTGGTAGGTGCGGTTGTGGTAGCTGATGTAGTTGTGGTTGTAGGTGGTGTGGTAGTTGTAGTTGTAGTTGATGTGGTAGTTTTTGTTGTAGGTGGTGTGGTAATTGTTGTTGCAGGTGTGGTGACAGTTTTGGTTGTAGGTGTTGTGGTAGTTGTTGTTGAAGGTGTTGTGGTAGTTGTGGTGGTAGCAGGTGTGGTAGTTGTGGTTGACGGGGATGAAGTAGTTGTGGGTGTATGTGTGGTGGTGGTTGTAGGTGTGGTGGTTGTTGTGGTTGGTGTGGTGGTTGTTGTGATTGGTGTGGTTGTTGTTGTGGTTGGTGTCGTGGTGGTTGTTGTTTGTGTGGTGGTGGTTGTAGGTGTGGTGGTGGTTGTTGTAGGTATGGTAGTTGTAGGTGTAGTGGTTGTAGGTGTGGTGGTGGTTGTTGTAGGTGTTGACGTTGTTGTTTTATGTGTGGTGGTTGTAGGCGGTGTGGTGGTTGTTGTAGGTGTTGTGGTTGTTGTTGTAGGTGTGGTGGTTGTTGTGGTTGGTGTGGTGGTTGTTAAAGGTGGTGTAGTAGTTGTTGGTGTGGTGGTTGTTGTTGTAGGTGTGGTGGTGGTTGTTGTAGGTGTGGTGGTTGTTGTTGTAGGTGTGGTGGTTGTTTTTGTGAGTGTTGTGGTTGTTGAAAGTGGTATGGTGGGTGTGGTTGTAGATGGTGTGATTATTTGTGGTTCGGTAGTTGTGGTTGTGGATGGTTTGGTAGTTGTGGTTGTGGATGGTGTAATTGTTGTGGTTGTGGATGGTTTGGTAGTTGTGGTGGAGGTAGATTCGGTAGTTGTGATTGTGGATTTTTCTGTTGTTGTTGTTGTGGATGGTGTAATTGTTGTGGTTGTGGATAGTTTGGTAGTTGTGTTTGAGGTAGGATCGGTTGTTGTAGGTGGTATTGTAGTTGGGGTTGTAGGTGGTATTGCTGTCGTGGTTTTAGTTATTGTTGTAGGAATAGTTGTTGTTGTTGCAGTTGTAGGTGGTATGGTGGTTGTGTTTGCTGGTGTGGTGACTGGGGTTGTTGAAGGGGTCGTTGCGCTTATAGCAGTAGTTGTAGTTGTGATTTCATTCATAGTAATCACAACTACTGTCGAGATGACGACGGTAAATTGTCCAAAAGTGCCTTTGTCCGGATCTGTTGCGTTTACTGTTATAACTGCTTTAATGGCAACTAGATACGTATCGCTGTCAGAGCTCGTCACGGCGGCGAAAAAAACTATGAATCGGACTCTCACACTCCCCTCACTATATCGTTTTGAATATAAAAAAGGATAAAATTAAATCTTTATGATTTATCGTGATAGGCACGCGTGATAGATGCGCATACAGCGCATTTATGTTTTGCAATATGCTTATCACGAAACTATGCTACATCCATCATAAGTGTGAATAAATGCATTTGCTTTTTTAATGATTAGTTAAATGAATGGCTCGTGTTTGTATAACCAAATGATAAACACAAATGAATGGCTCGTGTTTGTATAACCAAATGATAAACACACATGTGTTGTCCTTCAGGTAGTGTTCTAATATTCACTTTGCTAAATCAATATAGTCTACTCACGTCAAACCCGTGACCTCACACCCTGTGTATTTATCCTTAAGGTTGCTGTCTTCAGCCGCATATGTTTGCTTAACCTATGGGACATAAGATGCAAGCATAAATATTTGCCGTTATTATAGAGCAGTGCATCAGCATTAGATACATATTTGCTCATAGTACATAAGAATTATTATTCTTTGCCGTAATAGTGGTACATAAAATGCATAAAAGATACTTGTATTAAATAATAAACATGTACATTTTTACAGTAATATTTGCCGTTATTAAATACTGTATTAAATAAGATAAATAGATATTTTCCGTAACTAGATACTGTATTTAATACAAAACATTGGTATTTGCCGTAACTAGATAAAGAGCTACATACGATCCATTCATTTTTGCTGTTACTAGAGTTACAAGAATTTAGTTACAAATTGTGAAATTTCAGGGGTGAATGAGTTAATCTTATGTAAGGGCGAAATATTATGTTACATGTACATATATTGTTTTTATCGTATTCATATTCTATATAATAAACAGATTTTATGAATAAGTCAAATACACAGAATGGCATCAAAAGTGCTTTAACAGTATACATCATTTTATCAAACATTTATATCAAAAGTAATACGCAAATATAATTCAGTTAACAGTAACCATGGTAACTGTCGGTTCGAACCTCCGACAGTATTTAACCGGAAGTTCTCATTCAGCACGGCAGTCAGGCGCTTGAATTTTGTGTCGGTTTATTCTTATCTATAACCAAAAGCATAATAATGGAAAATATCACAAAGTATTGCAGCTCGTGAATGCTTTCTCACCTCGTCACAGAAATCCCTTTCGAAGTTCTGGAATTCTACCGAGTTGGTATCATTGTATTTTGGCTTGTATGTTTCATTCAACGACATACTCATTTCCACACTGACTGTTTAACAAAACAAAATGTAAAACGAAATTACATATAGAATTATATAATCGAACAACATAAGGTTTGTAAAACAAACAAAAAACTGTTAAATAACGGTTAAGGGAACATCAATTCTTATATAAATTATTACTACTTTACAAGTATATTATTTTACAGTACAACAAAAACGTAATATCTTATTTCTATTGTATAACGGGATTATCTTACTTTATAATGATAAAAGAGAGTGCCATATAGTGATATAAGTCTGTAAATATTTTCGAACAGTAATGAATAATAAATATATAAATACAATATATTGTTATTAATTATAACTTAACAGTATCTTCTCGCCGTTCAACAACAAACATTACTGTATTATTATATAATAGACATATGTAACAATATAATCTTACTTTATCGTAATACAAAACACAGTACCATATGCTTTACACGGTACTATCTTACCGTAAACACAATAAAACAATACATTGTTTATCAAAAATTTCCAATAATATTTTACGGTAGAACACAAGAATCGTCTTGTAATTTTAGGTGACGTTACCTTATAATCGAAATGTGTAAATCGTTAGAATGATGAAGTTTTTTGCTAAATATTGCCCATTTTAAGTCAATAAGAAATATTTCTTCAATCAAAATAGTACTGTATCCTTACAATGTTTGTATCAAACAAATCATTACCATGCAGATTTCTAACCAAGAAATTATAAGAATATTTTTTACTCACTGTCCTTCTTCTTTTGTTCAATCAAAGCTGTAATATAAAGATAATGCGAAACATTATGAGTATTTTTATCTCAATTGTTTCCAACAAAACAATATAGTCATTATAAGTAAAGTTGAACCCCATAACAGAATCTAGTAAACTCTGTTAACTCAGAAATTTTATTTTGTAGATCTAGTAAACCCCGTTATTTCAGACACTTTACTTAGTGTATCTAGTAGAAACTGATACGTCTAGAAACTCCATCTAGTTCAACCCCAGAAGTGCATGCACTTTCTCTTAGTGAATCTGGTAAAAACTGCAATAGTCCAAACCATTGCATGGGAGCAAACAGAACTAGTGGTACCCCGTTAGTCCACACAATTAATTCAGTAATATAGTAGTACATTTGTAACCCGTTAGTAAGACCGATTCGGGGGTGTATACAGTAGAACCCCGTTAACTTACAAAGCAAGCAGAACCCTGTTAGTCCAGACAAGTTTTGTTATGTCATGGGACAATTGTATCCTATTAGTTACACCGATTCGTGGGTGTATAGAGCTGAAACCCGTTAACCAAGATACATAGTTTTTTCCCGCATTACTAAAGCTTTGATACATCATTCCTTTCGGGACTTTAATGAATAATAAAAAAAAAAAAGGTTTATTGAATACAATATAATCAACGACAGCAGTACGAAAGTAAATATTCGAGTTAGAATGGATTCCAAAGCTGGACCTCATAGTGTTATAGTATCACTCTAACCGACTAGACTACCTGGTCAACAGCAATGTCCTGTCCCAACTGTGTTACAGTTCTATCCAAAATAAAATCAATGGGAGGTTACTGTACACACAAAAAGACAAAATGCTGTAACGCAAGAATTCTTTATATTATTTTCCAGTTTATCAACTAAACAAATACTTGAATAATATGCCTGTGAATACTTTTACTTACGTTTGTTTCGAATACTGAAAATAACGATAGAAACCGTCACTAATGCCAGCAAAGCTATGATAAGGGCGGCAATTAGGATCTTTTTGTTTTCCCACCAGGGGTGTTTCTCACTGTCATACTTTCTACTGGCGCTGTCCCCTGACGAATGTGTGTCCGTGTAATTGTCTGAATAATCTTTCCACCATCGTGGGTAGTCTACGTTGTGTTTTCCAGACATCGCATCAAACTCGGCCCCTCTTGTGCTCCATCGCGTTGGTATCTGTTTAAGAGAACTACCTTGTGTTGTCTTTCTTTACATAAATAAAAATTATTTAAAATGTGATATTCTTTTTGTGATATGTGATTTGTGATTATTTCAATTACAAAAACACTAACTTTGAAATGTTTACCAATACTTTTTATGTAAATTGATTTTGACATGAACTAAATTAAAATAAATTTGACAGCCCTCCTTTTCTTCAGTAAATATGCGGCATAGAGCTAGTAAATATTAACAGGGGTTTGCTGAACTAGTAGACGATCACGAACATTTATTACCTAGTTTGTAAGGAATATGAATATGAATATGCTAAGGGATTGATTTTCAGCTAGTTTTGAGACTGAGATATTCGAGTCCTTGACTCATCTTTTTTCACTGTAGGACTTACCAAGGTATTTGAGAACCACATTTATCTCTTGATAATAGGGAAAAGTATGAAAGAGAGGTTCAGGACTCGCCTAAAAACCTACAAAAATAATTAAATGTGAATCAGAGTCCTTATTTGGTGCAGCAAAAACATACAGTTCAGAGGATTGATTACTCGTCTTTAGAAAAGAGCAATCGTGTACAAGATTATTAACATCGTACACCGATTCATTTAAGGATCGAATCTTGCAATCGTCGATTTCACGGGGAATTGAGTTGGTTTTGAAACAAATTCATTGAACTGCGAGGCAGTTCATGTTTAATTTGTTTCAAGACCAACTCAACTCAACTTGTTTTGTTATTTTTGATAATTGGAAGTTTTGAAACTTCATTCTTATGGTTTGTCACAGATTCTGGAGCTTGTGTATGTCTGCGTATTCACGTAATGTAAAAGCAATATAGTTCGTCATTGAAGGACCATCATACAGCATGATGGTGTACGCTGGTAGTTCAATACAGCAAAATGGAGAGTCTTTAAATTTTGAGGTTCTACATCGTTTTGAATGTGAAGCTACATTAATTGAATGTAATATTTGACAGGAAACCAGACGTGTCTTGAAAGTACGAAACAATTTGACATGCCAGTTGCTAGACATCATATTTGCATTTATGATAAAGATTGAAACTGATGCCAGATAAATCGTCTAACCGTTGGTCTTGGGATTGTTGTCCAATTGTTAACGGCTTACCGGGTATGATATTATTTAAACAGTCAACTTATATGGTCTCCAAAACGTTCTTAAACATAGTTTGTTTTCATTTAAAGTCTTTAGATAAATAACACTTCAAAGAGCGTTAAAACATACCAACATGTAGATTATTTTAATATATGCATCGCTACAGGACATGAAATACTAAACCATCATCTATATTTGTACCTCAGGAATCTATTTTACTAATAACTGCCTCAGGTTTTTTTCGTAAGGAACCGGATTTTAATTTAGTTTCAACTTTTTATCAGGAAGATTGTTTACATTTGTAAGTACACGGAATTCTCGGAAAATTACCTCATTTTCTGTAAATGTTTCTACTTTGATACTGGTGGGGGAACAGGGTATTACTAAACGTTGTACAGATCAGTGCACATCATGTCTCAAACGGTACGACAGTAATACCTGTTTATCAACTATACACCTGCTTTAGTTCTTTTGTTATATGTTAGGAGTATTGTCGTTACAAGGACAACATGAAATCCTACACTATTATCCACATCCGTACCTAAGGAAGCCTAGTCTATTTCAAACTGCCTCGTGAAAACATGAAAAGTGATTATATGTTTACAATACATGAATGGAACTTTTTCAAAAATATTCATCATCTCTTACATGTATATTTTACGAGACTGCACTTTAACTATCAATTATCACTTTCAAACAGGAAAAGATTGTTTTACAATTTAAAGTTCACAGATAGAATGTTATCCAAAATGACCTTATTCTTTATTTGTTACAGATTTGGAACTGATGTGTGAGAAAGGTATTTCTGAACGTTTTACAGATCAGTGAGCAACATATCTAATAAGGCGTGACAGTGTCCTTGTCAATCAACTATCTATCTGCTTTAGTTGAGAGAAGTACATAGAAATAGTTACATAGTCGGTATTGTGAACGTTCTCAGTCAATATTCTTACCCAATGAGACCAAAGGGTATAGTATGCCAATATCCAGATTTAATTTATAATTATAAAGAAAGATTAAACACCCTTTAATACTAATAGCATGGGTATATATAGGCCTGTCTATGTGATCCAGTCAGCTTTTCATCAAATATTTAGTAGTATATCATAGCATTACAAAAGACATATAAAATCTACAACCCGACCTAGACAAGGTAGAAAGTGCCTACATTATTAATTACATAGTTACATTAGCACGTAACTGCAGTACCAAACGAGCACCTGTAGTAATACTCGTGTTGTTTTCGGTAAGGAATACCAAGAATGGCACTGTGTGTGGCTATTTAAATAAAGATCTATATGAATGATATCGATTGATCAAAGATCATTTAAATCTCACTAGAGGTGTTGGTTACCCTTGATATCAGACTGACAACCTTTGATATACTTATTCTGTTGTCATATTGCTTAAGCGACTTTAAAACCCACACAGAGCATTCACACAACGAACATTCAATTCCATACAGAACACCCCGAATCCTTATAACTCCGGATAGAAAAAAAATTGTGTATGATTGTTTGTGGCATTCTTCTATGTAGTACATACATACGTATTATGTTGCATATTTTTAATTATATGTAAAGTAATCTGTCCTACATTGTTGTTTAAATATATCCTGTACATAACTTTTACGTGGTTTAATAAGAAATTATTTATCTGTTCATCAAACAAAATACAAATTTAGGATTACGTTGGTAGTGTTCGTGACATCAAAAATATTACTACTGGAATCCCTAATCTTTTATAAATTTTCTTTTCAAATAAACGGTTTATGCACACTCGTTCGTGCTAATGTTTATTGAGTAAAGTTCACAGTGATGTATATCGTTTAAGTAACAGGTTTCAGAGACAAATGTTGAGTCTATTGAGTTAAACAAAGTAATTTTGGGTTACTGTGTGGGGTTATTATATAGGGTTATTGTGTAGAGTTGAAAGTCAAATGTGGCGTTTGTATAATACTATCACAGAAGTTTTTGATATATAAGGGTCACAGTCAAATGTTAAGTTTATTGAGATGAACTCAATTTGTGGCTATTACATATGACAATAATCACGTGAGTATATTATTTACGCCACAAAAATATACACTTTCCACGTATAACTCATTCTACATTAATAATGAGGAACGATTTACCATATAATTCCTCTAAATAAAGAAATTGATCATTAGCCAAATTTGGATTGTTTTAACTACAGGGATTAAGACATAATATGACAACATTAAAACGTCAGAAATAGGGTTTAACATATATATCAGGGATTTAACCTTTTACAGAAGCAATGTACATATTATACGTGTGGCAACGATTTAAGATCGATTGATCCCATTGTCAAGCTTTGCTGTGTAAGCGATTTGTTTTGTGCCACTCATGAGAAGCGATTTGTTTTGCGATACGTACGATATGTACCTGTACATTATTTGTGAAAAAGTGTCAAACCTTGATTCATGTGTACACATTACCTAAGTGTTTCATTTGAACACTGCTCACATGAATATATAACAAAAGCACCAATTAAATTAATTTGCATTCATCGTACTCGAGGGTAATATTTGAGTTGTATGTAGCAACGTCTATATCAAATAAGCACTTGAAAAAAGGTATGACAAGTTTTGTATTTCATTAATATTATTTTAAGTCTGATACATTGTTGATCCACGCGATTACTGGTATTTAAACCCGGATGTTAGCGTGCGGGAGGTCTTAGTTCGGGACGAACCCGGACTACCCGCAGAAAACCCACGTGCTCGGGAATTAAAGGTGACTCTATACATTTTCACGTCCGATCCGGGAATCGAATTCTGACAGTCTTGGACGGGGTGACTGTGTTATCATATGCGCGACCAGACATCCCCTGGTACTGGTATTTGAGAGGCCTAATGTATATTTTAATACTTGATATAAGTTTTTGCTTTGGGACTTTACATACATCAATACCTCGGTCTCAGAAATCCACGGCAACGAAAACAATGACATCAAGTTCCCTTGTTCATGTCAGACTAAATTCACATTAAATGGTTTCGAATTAACAATTCCCATTCAATATTTTTCGAATTAAACATAGTTACTCAAATCCGAATAAGCTCTGATTCCACTAGGCTAGTTAAGGTACGGTACAGTGTCCATTCACTAGAATCGGACGTAGTTAGAGTTACGTCCGACTTAACTAAGCTCATTTTAACTACATTTCTAAGCTGATATGATTTGTTTTGATATCGGCTTCATTAACACAGTTCTTAACACGTTGTTTAACATGTTTTCAATTGAACATTAAGACTTGGGTCTAACAACGTAGTTTTACAAAATGTTATTTCTTCAGGAATATTCATATGGAGTCGGGGTTTAACTTATGTTGAAATCACAGTTTGATAAATCTAAGATTTCTTTGCAAAGAGATTATTAACAACTATGAATATATATAGTTTATATATATAGTTCATAACCAATTATGATGTAATATATTCATTTTATATACCTGTCCTTATGTATTTGAAAAGTGCACAAACGTGTGTTTTAAATCTAACTTAAAGTTTTCCATTAATATTGTGAATTGATTTTTAACAATTTTGTGTTTCGTTTCGCGCTCTGAATATTTAATATCAGCAATATACTCCAGCATAATTGAGTGATTTAGAACATAATTGAATTGCCTTATATACCTGTATGGTCGTTTAAAAAGACTACCTGTGGGAACTACCGGTTTCCTTAGTGACCCTTGATCGAGGATATCAGAGAGAATGAATTGATTTGATCTCTATTGTAACTCCCGAGATATTGTCTTTGTCCGTCCTTCTATTCAGTCCTTCAATTTTTGTAATATGTACTGCCCTATATCAGTGCGAGCTGCATTTGTGATTTATAAGTATGTGTGCCACTTACACCTGTGGACAATGAAACCACATTATCTTAACAAAATCAAACTACGATGCATGTGAAATTCAAATTTAGTTCCTACAAAACCTTTAAAACGCACTTTCAACATCAAAATATATCTAGAATACGTAGATTAAGTGCAAAAAAATGAAATATGAAGAATGTTTGCGACGGTCATGAAATTTGAATAACTAATGGCATAGACATTTTTTTTATTTTTAGATATCATTTATGAAAATTGTAGTCGTCGTGTCGTTGTAAAGGAAAATATGCTGCGTTTTGTTCACTTCCTTGTATCTTGTTAAACAAGTAGGGCCTTATTATTTCTCAAGTCATTTTGAAAATGGTATTTATTCAGAATATGTAAACACAGAATTTTCTTTTGATATCTTATATTAGAAATGGGAGTATGCACAAGCTTACTTCTAAACGATTTACAGACTGGTGAACAAGCATTCGCGTTAAATTAAGTTCGTATATCAACTTCGAAGCGATTTTAAACAGGACGTAAAGTTCTAATGGTCTTTCAAACAAATAATTGACAATGTATGCTTGATTGTTCGCAGTCTGGAAATTTGCCAATTTAGACCAATACATGAAAGAAAAGTTTGTTGATTTTTAGGTTTTTAAATTATCCAACACAAAGCAAAGCACGATAGCTAGCTCGATCGACCCATGGAAAGTTCTCACATCTCATTTCAACCACTTTAAAGTGAAAAATGCTATATAATTTACTAAGTAGAACCAGCATACACAATACTGTTTAGTTTCCTAATTTGTGTATATCACGAATAGTATTTTTTTTAAAACATATTCAACATGTATTCAACTCACGCAAAGACTACTTCGACCTACAAGACTAAAAATGTCTTGTTCGCTGAAAAATATTTGTATAAACACGTTCAAATTTATAGGATTTGACTGTAAACTTAGGAACAAGAGTCAACAAAACCAAAATTCAACTCCAAATTGATAAATTCTGGCATTCTATATGCAAAGGAAAGAATTACATAGAGACACTTGAAAAGTTGCAAGGAGAGTAAGACCATGCATTCCGGAAGGGTAAGCGTATTTTGATTCATCGAAGACATCCATCATGTAAATATAGATCAAATTTAAGTGATGAAACATCCTAACAGCGAGAACTGGATTGAGACAATCAAATCACAAGCCACTCTAATGTGTCATAAACATAGACATTCATATCACAAATATATATTAAAACATATTTCTGAGATATGATTGTTCCTCAAATCATAATATATATGTTTTAATGTTAGCTAAACGTAATGCGTCTGGGAGGAGGGAGCAAAGTGTGGGGTTGAAAACAGCCACTTCCTGGTCTCCTGGTCTCCTGTCTATAGGGCAGTATGTTCGTTTGACTTGTGCTTCCTCGCATATACTTTGCAATTTTTCATTCTGATTGTAACATTTTTTCGTCAATGTGTTAAACACTAGATCTCATTATTCAAATTCTGGCATGAATTGACATCATTATAAATTACAGCAAAAAAAAACAACACTCCAAGGCTAGTTGGAACAATGACAAAATCCAAATAAGTGCGCTTTTATGGTAACATAACATTATAAAAGAAGTTTCAAGCAGTGAAACAAAAATGATTAACACGCTTCACGCATTACCTGTGCTAAAATACTTTGTGGAATTCATAACTTAAAAAATTGTGATACTTGATTTGAAAGTCTCGACTATTTAATGTCAAAATAAACATTTGAAATATAATACAAATTTGCACAAGCTACAATGTGGGTATGATTCATTCGTTAAACACTTTTATTATGCCATAAGTGAATATTTCAACAAAGGGGTACTGTGTCCCGATCTACGGGCTATATATCATATACACATGTCCAACGTGAGATGAGTAGCCGATACACCAATACTACTTAATACAACGATCGATTGGTGGATTTTTCACAAAGAACTTCCTGGTACTGAAATAATTGGATTCAATATGTAAGCGGTTAGCTATATAAAGCATTACATATATCACGTAAAGAAAATCAATTATACCTACATCATACTGTCAAAGTAGAGAAATATAATCACAATTTAATCGCATTGCGATGAAATAGAAAGATAAACCAGTCAACAGTAGCGATGACAAGTAGGCCAGACTAAATTATAAGGCACAAGGTTAATGAGATGTTGTACCTGTGCAAGGGAAAATATTGTTGTTGTTGTGGTGGTGGTGGTGGTGGTGTTGTGTGTGGGGGGGGGGGTATTTAAAAAAAGTTTACCCCTTCATCATGTTTCCTTTCTACTACCAATTAATATACTTGTGCCCATCTAACTTGTTCACGATTTCTCTGTCATCCCAGGGAGCACGTTCTCTCTGTCACCGCCTGGGGTTTGGTAGATAGGATTTAGGAAGAAATATTAAGATAACGACACGGTGACAGTTAATTATAGTATCAGGAAAAAACTTTCAACGGGATAGATTTGTAAACAATAATTGAAATAAACAAATTACAAATCCTGATAACTATTGTTGTGGAATCTATATCATATTTAATAGAAGTAAAAGCCATTCTCTAACGGTGACGTGGAGCGATTATTAAATGTCTATCTCTCGACTTCGAGTTAGATCCGGGTTAGACAAACAAGAATATCATCCAAAGGCGGAGATATTTCTCTGCCATTACCTCACAGTAGTGGAAGATGTTATATGGCAAGTCAAAGTCTCCAATCATGAATGACATTGACATAAATATTATTTGAAATCCACCAAGAATGATCACGGACGTTAAACGAGAAAGTATTAACCATAGCGTTCATCAAATACTCATCAATGAAAAGATGACCGATAAATGCTAAGTGAGCATTTTTTTGTTGCAGGTAAACAAAATACCAGCAGTTGTTTACATAGCGTTATGTTGAAGGTCATTGTATGAAAAAATCCGAACAGGAACAAAGCATCACGAAGCAGGGTGTGCTGGTGCATTGTTATGAGACACATATATAGGGCTATCCTACCCAGCTTATCAATATCGATGACAATAGAGGTATCAAATTCTATTAACAGATACCCCAGCAATGATTTTAGAGATAGTATCATTTTGAAAACTTACGTTTCCGAAATGAGTCATTAACAATGGTAGTGCACGCATGCCTGTTTGTTTTGATTATGTCTAGTATTTATTTACAAGGAAAGTCGGTGTATTTCGTAAACATATCTATTACTGTGTTGCAAAACAAAGATCCTGTATATCGTATTTAGTTGATGATAGACTGATAACACTCACTGTCATGACGCTATGAATTCTTATGTGCAGACAATTAAAAAGATAGGGCGGTTACATGTAAACAAAATGAATAATATATGATAATATATGCAAACTGCTTTTGAAATTCTAGCACTACCGATTAGCTGCATTGAGTTCACGAAAATGATCTTCATTATTAATCTCTGTGCGTCTTCTATTTACTTTTTATTGTAAAGATGAAAAGATTTAGGTGCCAGAGTATTGGAAGCCGAATAGCTTGTTGAGTCTTAAACCGCATGATTTTTTGTACTTATTGTCATTGGGTGGACATTTTGAATCGCCATACATATAATTTTAGCTTGAATCTAAAAAAAAATGAATAGATAATAAATGAAACATGAACGTGTCGGTAAGGTAATTGGGATTTGAAAAACTATGGATTTATAATGATTGGGTAAAGTTTCGAACGGCCGTCAGTGTGTGGTCCAGATGGCCACTATGGCCTACGTATCAAGCATTGTCAACTTAACGACTTGTAATTGTAAATGTGAAACTACAATGTTTTCATCATTATAGTTACCATAAACTAAATAATATATGCATATGCTCGCATTTAAAATGGTCTGTATCAGACAACATGAAAAAAATGTTTATATTTTCTGATATGTATATTTGTATTGACATTCGTTAAACTATTACAAAAATATATCATATGACTTAAGTCGAAACATCATTTGCAAGTAAATAATATATTCATAGAGGCATGGAGCTGGAATTTTGTTAACGAGATATACCCGTTTAGTCAAAATCTATTACACGTAGTATGACCATGAAAATAATTAGGGATAATAAGGAGAAATGTGAGTTAATTTAGCAAGCAATATAATTCAACAACGGCCAGAAATCGACTAAATCGGAGTATTAATTTAACGTTTTATTGCTGTGTATACGGTGAGATATATGATCACTACTACTTGCAAAACAACAATGTAACTTACTACCGGGTCTGAAGTCAGTCAGGCAAAAACTAATATATATATAGACAGTTAAATTACCATACGGTTGGTTCCACTATCAACGGGTATTTAAATTATTTATCTTACAGGGAAATGTGATATTGCTTTTAATGATAGGATTTTATACAATGTATATGTAGCAATGCAATACACATATAGTAACCCTTCCAGTTAGTTTAGCTATCTCGTATATGGTGTACTACAATGAAGGTTTATGCAATCCATGCTGCGTTTGTGATGGGGAAATGTTTCAAAAGTTTGTTTCAGACACAATGTTTGTTGATTTATATTTAGTAGCACAAACTCTCTCACTATTTGAGGGAACCGGAAATTTGAGGGGGTTGATTATACAGTGGATGCAAAACCTCCGTAAAAAGTGTGTTATAGTATTTACATGTCAGCAAATATCGTTTCACCTGAATTGATTAATCTGAAAACGCAAACCAGAAACAAAATAGTATGTAACAATCCAACGCTTCATACAAACATACATACAGACATATGATAAACCTCCTCCTCAAATACATACACAATGATAACGCTCTCTTAATCAAAGTATACAACCTTAACTCCACGTACACCTTTACCATGAGACCACAGCCTTTCTACTTAGATAAGCGTGCAGTCAGTCACACAACTACATGTGTAAAACCCACTCCTTAAAACATAATTAGAGTCGCATCCCGCCTATCCATCTTCATTTACCCAGCAAACATCACTTCACTTTAACCTTTGACACATATACACACGCTCGACCTTTCAAGATGTACGAATTGTCAAACCCTCTAAAATGGATGTGTAATTACCACAAACCAAAACTTAAATAACAAACATATTCCACCAACCTCAAATATACACGTGCACCAGCTTATCAACTATTTCAAATGGCATAGGTTGAATTTTAATACCATCACAAGAATCGTTTATACACAGTCCCATCAATCCCAAAAATACACATATATAAACCACTATACCACCCCCTCCACTATATCTTCACACACAATTACCACTATCATCAACTACTTATCAACCACATGAACATCCCAAGCACACAATCACCACTACCATCAACTACTTACATATAAATCATATCAACACACACAATTACCACTATCATCAACTACTTACATACAAACCCAATCAACATCAGAAACACACACAATTACCACTAGCATCAACTACTTACATACAAATCCAATCAACAACCCAACACAAATAATTACCACTACCACCAACTACTCACATACCAACCATATCAACATCAGAAACACACACAATTACCACTACCACCAACTACTTGCATACAAATCCAATCAACAACCCAACACAAACAATTACACTATCACCAACTACTTACATACAAATCCAATCAACAACCCAACACAAAAAATTACCACTACCACCAAGTACTGACATACCAACCATATCAACATCCTAAACACACAATTACCACTATCACCAACTACTTACATACAAATCCAATCAACAACCCAACACAAACAATTAACACTACCACCAACTACTCACATACCAACCATATCAACATCAGAAACACACACAATTACCACTATCACCAACTACTTACATACAAATCCAATCAACAACCCAACACAAACAATTACCACTACCACCAACTACTTACATCCCAACCATATCAACAACCCAACACCACAATTACCACTACCACCAACTACTTACATACCAACCCAATCAACCTCAGAAACACACACCATTACCACTATTACCAAATACTTACATACAAATCCAATCAACAACCCAACACAAACAATTACCACTATCACCAACTACTTACATACCAACCATAGCAACATCCCAAACACTCAATTACCACTACCACCAACTACTTACCAACCATAGCAACATCCCAGACACACAATTACCACTACCACCAACTACTTACCAACCATATCAACAACCCAACACCACAGTTACCACAACCACCAACTACTTACATACATGAACCAACCACTTTAACATCTCATATGATCAATCTATGTCAGGTATTGTTACTTCAGACTGAATTCCTTATAGGTAAATACTGATACAACTGGAGCTTCGAACGCGATACGGCAGGATAAACCGGGGAAGTACCAAACGGGACTAACAGTAAATTACAACGCTTCAGCGGAAAAAGATAGGAAACTAGGGTGTGTCGGAAGGGTAAGATTATCTTTCATACTATATGGTATTTCTCGTGCTGAATTATATCGTTCATTAAGTCTTCTGTCGATCGCAGACATTAATATCGGTTACTATATATCCCAGATAAGGTAAACATACGTTCATTCATCGAATAGCGAAATAAACAGTTCCCTACCTAATAAATTGGTATAAAAATAAGGAAAGCCTTCCGCCATCCAGTTAGCTACTAACGTATTATGAAAACTGGCAAAGGTAACCGGATGGCACCCTGGATTGCGCACTCGACTTTCACGAACACGACCGGGGCTCGATTCCGTGATTGACGTTTAAAAGGTACTTGGTCATCTGAACCACCAGGTAGTTTCTCTGGGTACTGTGATTTCGTCCCACATTTTTTACACTTTCATCTGGTCTTGGTATACGTTTTGGGGAAAACAACTTGTTTCATCGTTGCTATAAGATGAAAGAAGATTATAAATAAATAATCCGGCAAACGAAGGTAATAGTAATTTTTGATACATGCTCCGGACAAAGTGGCATTAGGACGGACTGACGGAGGGTGAGGGTTTAATTATTGGCATTGACCTACCTTACGACTGAAGACGCTGTCTGTGTCACTGTGTCCATATTGTTCCTCTCGTCTCATCTGTTTCTTGTTTTTTCTGTTACCATTCGTTGTCGTCCTTCTGTTGTTGTCTCCCGCTTGAAACTTCCTCATGCCGAATTTGTCATCCTCGTTGTCCGAATCAACTTCTCTCTCGCCATGGCCACGAGTTTCGCCGTATCTTTGAGTAACTATTTCCTCGAAATCATAGCTTTTAACGGCTTCTGGTATACCCAGTCCAAACCTCGGGTATGTTGATAGTTGTCCCGCGGGCATCGTTGCTCGATTTCCATCTCGTCTAGAGATATGTTGATTAATTTTTGGTCCATTTTCTTCTGAAATCTGTATGGTTGGCCTTTCAGAGATCTGATTAAACTTGTTAGCTCTTGAAGCCCTTTGGGCCCCTGTATACACCACTGAGCGGCGTAACATCCTTTCCACATCTCTTTTGGCGTTTAGTTCAGCGTCTGTATCCGCGGTATTCATGTCTTGCACCGCGTGCGGTCCAAGTGATCTTCCAAATGAATCATTATCCATGTAGTCCTCAGGTGTATTTTCACCGTTAGCATGGTACGTATGTCGGCTGTATGGGTACTCCGCCATTTTGAATCCTATTTACCGTAAAATAATATCAAAAGCAATAAAATCGGAAATATCAATCAACCACCCTGTTTGTGATTGCCTTTTTCTATTTTATAGATCCAGCATAAATATATGTTACGTTTCGCTCATTAGCCAGTGTGTCCTGACTAACACTAACATTAGTGGACGATATTATTCTTGCTTTCCTATAGCAGGATCTGTCCAAATACAAATGTCCTCTCCTATTGCTCACAATGCATATTCACAGGTGCGTCCTGTTTAAGACATATCGTCACATAGGTCTATTCGCATGCCAGCCTTTGATTACCTAAGAGACAAACGAATTTTACTACCGGGTTGTGAGCCATTCATGCAAAACAGGCGTATACATAGGTTGTCTATATAATTGTTTGGCGCTTTAAATATTTACAATGATTATCGATTGTTTTGAATGAGATTAAAAATAGACCTTGCAGTTCATTGCGGTTCTTGTCTATTTAGTTATGTTGACCTTATTATTGGATTGCATTTCTTTTCAGTTGTTTGGACACCGGTGTCAGAAGGTATATACGATAGGTAACGAGGTTTAGGGGCAATCTTCAGTAATGTTATATAATGTCAAAGTTTTAGCAAATGAATTCGATCTTAAGCTTAATTCTAACTTATTATTTTCCTCAAGAAGTATTATAGAAATCAAAGAAAGTCTTCAGTAAGGTTTACTTATTGAATTTTACGAACTTTCCTTTTCTAAAGCAAAACCATTTAACTTGTTTTTTTTCCTTTAGGAAAGTAGTAGTAATGTTTAGGAAAAATATGCAGCAATGTTTTCCTACGGCATATTTAAGTTTATGAATTTTACGAACATTCTTAATCTTAAAATTTGGCAAAAGTCTTTATTTAACGTTTTGTATAAAAAAAATGTAATTACCAAGATAACGAAAAAATATCCTATGTTACATTGTAAGGTAATACATATTACGAACATATAACGAACGTTCCTAAAACTAAGTAAAACCCTTGTTTTTGTCATTAAGAAAGTATTATTGAAGTAAAAGAAAAGTCTCTGTAAAGTTTTGATTATTTTTTATTTCTTATGAGAAGGAGCATTCTTAAAAAGGGGGCCAGGTTTACGCATGAAATAACATATCATATTTCCGTCTGATTTTTGCATAAATTATACACACATGCATATTTCTATATCTCTGCAAGTTTTAGGCAGTGAGCATAGAGTGCGATATTACATGCGTAAATTGAAACCACTATGGTACGTATGTGTATGGAACACTACACCAGTTGGATATCAATACCCATAGTGGGGAACTGACAGGCTCCAATAGAAATGAAGTTATAAACTTTTGTGGAAATTTTAATTGATTACTTGTATAATTATCCCTATGTTATCTATCAGAACCCAGGTTAATAAAATGAATATTACACGTATGGTTTAACCGGATGTCACAGATAATATTTGTTTATGGTAGCAGTATACAGTAAATAATGGCCTGCCCCACAAACATAAAGGACATATCTGATATATATCTAATTATAGATATGGGTTAAAGAAGTAACATCATCGATAACTTCCCAAATAACACTGGATCCTTGCAAATGTATGTTTGTAGGATGCGAATTACTTAAAATTGGTATAAGGGGCAAGGAAGTTATTCTAAAAGTGTACACAATATGAGGTCAAATTTTCGGATCAAACCGCTCCTGACACAGAAAAAACCACGAAACAGTTACTTTGTCTGTGTCTCGATAAAAGAGTGGATTGCTACGAAAATGTTACATCACACTGTCTACACTGTTATAATTACATTATTGTCTATTGATAGATATATAGATAGATAGATAGATAGATGATTCATCCTGCACAACACACCTTCACATATAAACCGTATACATATTTGTAAAAGTTTGAATATTTTTTGAAGAAGTCTTTTCGCCAAATTTCAGACTTGTGAAAGCTAAGGTTACCACATCAAACAGCATCACTCAATAATAGAAATACTCATGTTTTAGCATGGCTTCATCCGCTACCTTTTCACAATATTTAAACATTTGATGATAAAATTGTATAGACACAGATTTGTTAAACTGGCCAAAACTGTATTCTCAAACCAAATGCTATTTTTTTCTTGAATAAATCTATAGCCTGCATAGTATACTTCATCAGGAATATTCAACTTTTAGTGCTGAACATTGTCCAAGAATATCACCAAAGGCCACCGTGCGTGGGCAGAGACGAAGACAATGTAACATTTACTTGAACGGCGATACGTCGTTGTAAATAAAAGCTTCGTTTAAGTTTTTAAATATCGCTTTGTCACTTTGACAAACTGTCGTTTAATTCATGAATAAAAAGATAAAAAGACGGTTTTAATTTGCTAACTTGCGTGCCTCTTGTTTTGTCAAAATTTCGGCTATTTAGTTCTGTTGACTTTTTCAACCTGCGTTGTGTGTTTAAAATGATAAAGTGCCGTTTCAGAAAAATGGCGCCATATTCAGATATCGCTACAATTCGGGAAACCGTTCGGGCTTAACTCTTAGTGATATAAACTCGAGTTCAAGACAGAGAGGAGTAAAGCAAGTATGTTGTCTACGTATGTAAAAAGTACTTTATGATAAAAGGCATGGAAATAGGCTGTATCGCTACATATATAAACTAAGATTCACAAGATTATGAGAAGTTCGTTTTATACACAACCTATACAATTTTCTGTGTGACGTTTCGATGACTAGTACGACATGTACACTGTCACCTTAATCAGACAAATGACCAATGAAGCGTATGCACATAAAAGTGTCAAATGTGTACGAGTTGTCCATAACATTGATGTCGATTTCGGCTACGCTGGAAACGTATGTACAATAGTTGTTATATATGTACCGAAATGACTCAATTCAGCTACGCTTTGTTAACACTTGGTGGTAGATGTGCGAGAGTCTTTGAGCCCCTCGTCTCGATTTAGAATTGGCCCACTGCGGCGTATCCAGATGGCTTCCTTTAACTGCCGCTTGAACAGATTGCTCTCTCTGTCCAAAACTTTGGAGTTATCCCAGTCAATCACATGGTTTTTCTGTGTGGCATGGTCTGTGATTGCCGATTTATTTATCTGGGACTGTTTTCTTTCAGATCTGGTGAATTTCCTAACTTCCTGGGTTTCTGTGTCTTTCCGGTGTTCATCACGGCGGACCCCAAATCCACATCTACGACCAAGTGTTAAACGAACTTCTCATAATCCATATTTACCAACCTGAGGAAAATGTTTAGAAATAAGATTCACCAGGTTTGTAATTAATCCGTACGAGTCAAGTTTTGTCGTATTTAATACGATACACTTGTTTTGTTCTTTGATCTTCTTTGCGATTAGTTTTATGTTTATGCCATAATCAATCCACGAAAATACATCAAAGATTTCGGTGAAGATTTTATATGAAATTTGTTTTATTTTTTAATAATTGAAACAGGAGATCAATCATAAAAAACACTGTTTTTTTTTTAAATTTGTCATAAATAAAATCACATAATGCATTTTATCACATTCCTGTTGAATCTGTTATACTAATACAAGCAATGTTCAGACCATGAAATACAACGTTCTGTATTGCACATGTGCAATACGGAATGTTGTTTTTACCTACTAGCCGGAACTACTTTTTATGGGGATCCCCTTGTCATGGCGAACTGAAAAGTTCCCGGTATTTGCAAAAAAATATCAAAGTTTATAAAATCTTTGTATCGATCTCTACCAAATACGGAAGGTATGTGAATTTCTAACGAATCAGAAAGCACTCATTTATTGCGCGGACGTATATATTCACTAGTTGCGCTCCACGCACTCGTGAATAGATTCGTCCACGAAATAAACTCGTGCTTTCTGATTCGTTAGAAATTCACATACCTTCCGTATTTGGTAGAGATCGATACAAAGATTTTATAAACTTTGATATTTAGTGATGCATGTGTCAGAGCTGCTTCCGTCTGAACAACACACGCGGTTTTCCTTCCGAATATTGATTTAACCCTAGTTTGTTCCTCATAACGATATCATATTCTCACAAGTGTAACTCGACCCTAGTGGTGATTTTAGCCCCTTATACCTGAATGACGATTATAGTTTGGAAGCGCTGAACTAACCAATCACAACCTTTGAGACTGGATGAGATAACCTTTCATTTATGAGTAAGACAGAAAGAATTGTGCAATTTGCAAACGAACGACAAACACGCCGGATGTCCGTATATATACGCTAAATGTGCTAATGACTTATTGAAATAAGCTAAATATGCTAATGACTTATCTCAGATAAATGTAACTTTGTTATCTATGTTGATGCATGGAACTTTAACTTTTAAGTAATATCCGTTTATTAGTGTACCAGCTGGCGAGAAGTCTTTACCAGGTACCAGACAAAGTTAAGTTGTCTTTCGAAATATTTTGTAAAATTCGTCTGAAGCCGATCTTTCCCTAATGTACAAGGACATAGTTGCATTTGATACTAATTAGCATTGATTAAGAAACATTTTCATTATTTAGTACCAAACTTGATAGATTCATGGGCAGTCTAGCCTTCCACACAGGACGCCGGGGTTCGATCCCCGAAGTCGTCGTACGTATCGAATATTCAGGAAAAGTGTTTTTTCTCCTGCCCACACAATTCCAATAACCTAGGTGGAGTATGTAATTGTCTGGGGTGGATGATGCGGTATCTGTGCATTCAAGTGAGGTGGCACTATAAATTATGCCGTTGGAAGCACAGCCTTACTACAAACATAATACGATACATCTCCAGCACACACGCAGGCATATATACATAACGAGATATTAGCCAAGTGGCATAGGACCAGTAGTTAGCGCCTGATAAAGCAGCTCCCTGCAAATTCCTCAAAAATGGTATGAATTGATGTATATGTTAAATGTATTGGTTGTATAAATTGTACTGTAAAGCGTTTAAGAGAGGCATATTCTAGCTAGATAGGGCGCTATAACAAATGTTGTATATTATAGTTATAAGTATAGACTTATCATAGACTCGAGGAGCCGAAGGCTGTCGGAAGGATGTCGCGAGGTTCATATAGTTCTACAGTGTTTCATTGAATTGTATTTTCCTGTGTAGCTTTTGTATGATGATTTCTCAGAGCTGTTGGCCCGTTCCTTACAACATTAAAATGTGGAATTATCGTCCGTGTTAGCGTGTTTCGTTTCACCTGGTTTTAACTCATTCCCACCTGAAGACACAATTGAACTCTTCCAATTAAAATGTTGGAATAGTTCATTATGAAATTTAAGGGGTAAATGAGTAAAAGATATCAAATCTGTAATCGTTGTTAATGATCGTATACTGAAACGCTACCAACAGAAAATGGTATCTTCAATTTATTTTGTTGAGAAAAGTGACCTACATTTTATCAATTTTTGTTTGGTTTGTTTGTATTTACGTCCTATTAAAAGCTATGGTAATTTAAGGACGTGCCAAGTTTTGGTTGAGGAAACCCGGAGTTCTCGGAGAAAAACCACCGACCTACGCCCAGTACCTGGCGACTGTACAGCGTAGTCTCCACGAACCCGCGACCCAGTAGTGGAGGGCTAGTGGTAGCAGAATATCANTATTGGTATCGACAATTTTCATGAAAAGTGACCCTATGCATAAATTTGTAGCACTGCGTATACTGTTCAGTAAATGTTTGTGTATAAAGATATGTTCAATTGTAAGGATATAATCTGATGGAAATCGTTTGTTTTAGATCCGTTTTCATTATATACTAAATTAATATTTTGCATTGTAAGATCGTTTCTCAAAAGGCAATTGAAATTTAGATTAGATACTTGTAATCATAATAATAATGACAATAACCTGTCGTCATGGAGATTTTTATATTTTGGTACTACCAAGAAGCTGCTAATGTTGATCAACCGCCGAGGTTTGTCTTGAATCTAGCAGTGGTGATTGTAAAGGTAAATAACAATTAGACCCAATGACCCAAACGGTTGAGATTGTAAAAGTCTATGTGACCTGGTATCACTGACGGTTGTGTAGTAATTTGTAAAGGGAAATGTGACGCGGTCGGATTATCGTTGTGATTGTAGCGGTTTGTATAGGGAAATGTGGCCCTGTCAGACTATGATCATGAGTGTGGCGGTTTGTATAGGGAAATGTAACCCGGTCAGAATATGATCATGAGTGTGGGGTTTGTAAAGGGAAATGTGACTCGCTCAGACTATGGCTGTGATTGTAGTGGTTTGTATAGGGAAATGTATGGCAAGCCAAGTTGTCATTTATGCATGGAGCAATCTTGATCCAGTACTTAACCAAATTATATTAGATATCTTATTTAATTATATAAGATATCTTATATACTTTATGAGATATCTTATATACTTTATGAGATATCTTATATACTTTATAAGATATCTTATATAATAAATGAGATATCTTATATATTTTATAAGATATCTTATATACCTTTCTTTATAAGATATCTCATAAAAGATATAAGATATCTTATATANCGTGTAGCAGTTTTTGTAGGGAAACGTGACCCGGTCAGACTATGGTTGTGAGTGTTGGGGTTTGTATAGGGAAATGTGACTCGCTCAGACTATGGCTGTGATTGTAGTGGTTTGTATAGGGAAATATGACCCAGTCAGACTATAGTTGTGCGTGTAGCAGTTTTTTTAGGGAAACGTGACCCGGTCAGACTATGGTTGTTAGTGAAGCGGTTTGTATAGGGAAATGTGACCCGGTCGTACTATGATTGTGAGTGTAGCGGTTTGTATAGGGAAATGTGACCCGGTCAGACTATGGTTGTGAGTGTAGCAGTTTGTATATGGAAATTTGACCCGGTCTGACTATGATTTTGAGTGTAGCGGTTAGAATAGGGAAATGTGACCCGATCAGACTATGGTTGTGAGTGTAGCGGTTTGTTTAGAGAAGTGTGACCAGGTCGGACTATGGTTGTGAGTGTAGTGTTTTGTAAGGGAAAATGTGACCCGGTCGAACTATGATTGTGAGTGTAGCGGATTGTATAGGGAAATGTGACCCGGTCGGATTATGGTTGTGAGTGTAGCGGTTTGTATAGAGAAATGTGACCCGGTCGAACTATGATTTTGAGTGTAGCGGATTGTATAGGGAAATGTGACCCGGTCGGACTATGGTTGTGAGTGTAGTGTTTTGTAAGGGGAAATGTGACCCGGTCAGACTATGGTTGTGAGTGTAGCGGTTTGTATATGGAAATGTGACCAGGAGACTCTGACGACTGTTACTGTAGCGGTATTGTTAGAGGACATGCGACCCGGTGACACTGACGGTTATAACCTTAGCGGTATTGTATAAGGAAAATTGACCCGGTGACACTGACGGTTGTAACTATAGCGGTACCAAATACCATGGGAAGAGTATATTTTCACTTTTCCTGCTGGAGGGAAGAAATTTACAAAAATTGACACAAGCCAACATCAAGCCTTATCGCAAATTAAACGTTGCAGAAGAATCGAAGGAGCTACTTGCCGTAAATACACACAAAATCTTTGCAGATGCAATCGTCTACCTTTTGAAGTAGTCCCGTTCATGATTTTCGGCAAAAGGCGTTGAAACAAATGTTGCAGAATATTAATTTGACGGTCTGGTTATCAGTGGAAATACTGATGAGGACACTAGAAAAAATCTTACATTGGTTTTAGAGGAACGAAATATCCGTACTAACCTTGAGAATGTGTCATGGGCATCAAGTCACTTAGCAGGGATTACATGAAAATCCTCAAAAAGGTTGAAGCTATGAGGAACGCACCTAAACCAAAATCCGTACAGCAACTACGGTCATTCCTAGGCTTGGTTAAATACTACATGCGGTTCCTACAGAAGTTAACCTTTTTGGGGCCACTCAACGAGTCAGTTCAAAGCCACCATGCTTCGAAATTGACGTAGGAATGTGAGGACTCGTTCTCAAAAGTGAAAGACCGCATTACAAGTTATTTGCACTTAGGATCCTAAACTACCTCTTAAGCATGTTACGCGTCACCCTATGGTATCGGATGCGTATTGTCACACATGATGAAAAACAACACAGAACGACCGATTGTTTTTTGCTTCCCTTAATCTAACCAAGGCTGAGCATGGTTATTCACAATTTGCTGCTGAAGCTATATCTCCGTATTTGGGCATGCCAAAGCTGACAACCGCCTTTTACTAATGAGACGCCAGCCAATCGTTTACTGGGACAGAATTTGAGGACACGGATTGAAATAACTAAATCTGATCAATCAATCCTAGTTCGGTCTCTTAGGCAGATGAGAGCGGATTAAGATATCTAAACATACTAGAAAAGTCGTTCGCTCGCTCTTGCCGGGACAGCACGTTATCGTCTGCGACTATCGCACTCCTCAACAGAAAACGATTCCAGATCTATTTAAATGTAAAGCCGGACCGCTCTCATACAAAGTCGGCGTGAATAGAAGATCGTTGCGTCTGCATATCGACTAAATACGACAAAGTGATCTTTCCCCGGAGCCCAAAAGTCCAACAGTGGTAATCCCTATTCCCATTACTCCAGGATCACCTCACCTAAAGTTTAAGATACACCTCACAATCCGTTGGTACGAAACTCGTTCAGAAATGCTATATCATCCAATGCTAAGGTTCTGAAACAGACACCAGTTGGATCTCGATACCCATAGTGGGGAACTGGCAGGCTCCAATAGAAATGAAGTTATAAACCCTTGTAGAAATTGTAATTAATTACTTATGTTGAAGGGCATAATTAACCCTATGGTATCAATCAGAAGCCAGGTTCTGTAGTTCAGACTTTTAATTTTGTTTCATTTTTTTATTTTTTTATTCATAAACAAGTGATTTAACTGTTATAGAAAGGTCATTTCAACATATCACGTAATTTCCAGAGACCTCTTTTGTGAACTTAAGATTCTAATAATTCACTTAAAAAAA
>NW_018407346.1:103052-113707 GCF_002113885.1 Mizuhopecten yessoensis
GTTTTGTTTTACGTCCTATTAAAAGCTATGATCTTTTAAGGACGAGCCAGGTTTTGGTGATGGAGGAAAGCCGGAGTTCCCAGGAAACACGACCTAGGCCAGTACCTGGTGACTGCCCTACGTAGGTCTCGAAGCCGCGACCCAGTACCACTTAGCCACTGCGGCCCCCATCTTATCAAATCAAGAAAATTAAGGCGCATAACTCTCAAAAAATGAATATTTAGGTTTCCTTGCATTCTGATACATTTAAGTGCTATATGTTTAGCCAACATAACAGCATCTTAAAAATATCAACTTTGTTGTTTACTTTTGAAAGCAATAGTTTAGGATCCCTTTCACTACTTTTCAAATAAAATCCGTAACATAGAATTAAATCAAATAAAGCAATACGCTTAAGCCAATCAGAGGCTGCGGTGGCCATCTTGGATGTGCTTTTGCGACAAAAGTGCATATGTAAACATGCCATCCGATACCGAACATTTAATGAGTTCCACTTACTTTGTTTGTGGTACTTCATTCAGTTTCCCATCAATATTGCACATTTTCGCCAGCTAGACTGGAAAAGTGAAATCAACAACGTTGCGTCGAACAACATTGATGACTTAAGTACAAGTGTCTGTGCGACCTGACCTTGTACAATTTTAGTATCAATAGTTTCGAACTCTTGACGAGGCTGAATAATCATACTCACTGGGTCTTTCAAAAATATGTCGGCAATGTTAGTCTCTATAGTCGAGTAAACTCTATGTTTGTTTATTTCATAGTTACAAGATTGTTTACAAATATATACTGTGAAATCCCATATTTTCGTGGGGCCAATTTTGTGGTCCATCCTACGAGTTGCGTGCGAAAATAGGAACCATATCGAGGAACTTAAACAGTTCTGTGGGAAAATGTCATTTATGTGGGAAAGGTCAAATTAAATCATATCCATATGAATTTAATCTGAAAACTCTCCAAAATAATGTGGACCTTATGGAATTATGGCATATTTGTACCCGTTAACTGATCATATAGGCATGACCTTAGCGTAAAAAAACAATTTCTGAAAATAATATAATACCTTAAAGGACTTTCATGGAAATAATAGAGATGGAATAAACTTAATATTTCAATTACAGTGTTCTTTGTATAAAAACAAAATAAATAGGGTTATACCGGGTTTCGAACACTGGACTTCAGATTGTTACTGACTTAGCTACCTGGTCAGCGGAACGTTTCCAAAACGAAAATAAAGGGAGGTTAACGTATAAACGAAAAACTAGAATAAGTGCTTCATAGATATTGTATTGTAATACTTTCATCAATCGATTTCTTGCATTTGTAAGTAGCATGTCATATGTTTGTATAAATGTGAGACTACCTTAATAAAATGTACTAACTTACTTAGCAATGCATCGTGTAAATGTTTTAAAACTGATGGCTAGCTGTATACCACTCCCATGTAAATTATTTCATTAACAAACTTTATTTTTTTGTGAATATACGAATTTACGAAAGGTACACACGGATTCAACAGAGCTTAATTCCACATGAAAAGTAATGATTTTGCAGTATCTGTTAAATGCGCTTCCACATCACGTTCTACGTGTTTTTGTGAAGATATTGTGTATCTCTTTCCTGAATGCTGGTAGTCGCCATGCGTAAAGAATAGGGTTAAAAAAAGAATTCGAAGCTGCAAGATATGTTATGCAAGTCTTCGCAGTTCGACTTAGTTTGATCACAGAGAGTCCTTCAAGAGCCTTTGTCATCATAAATGGGCCGGTTAAAAAGAACAATGCTACAACGATAAGCCCGATGGTGATTATGACTTCACGTTCCTTCCGAGATGAATGTAGAGTTGCGTGCGATGAAACGGAAGATGACACAGGAGTGTGCTGAGACACCTTTTTGGAATTCGGAAAAGCTTTGCCATTGTTTTGTTTTAAGGTATTCATTTTTTCTATGAGTTCAATTGACGGCACACACACATTCCTCATTTGGTTTTTGAATTTTATTATAAACAGTATGTAAATATAAACAGTTGAGAACAGCGTCAGTGTTCCGACACACGAAGTGCCTGTCATAAAAGGTAGTCTATTCGGAAATGCTTCAATTCCACAAAACTCGATATTGTCTACTTGAAGATAGCATACCGCCATTATTCCAACGTAAGTATTGATAATCACCCAGGATCCGATAACCAGGTAGTATTTTGTTTTCTTTTCTAAAAGTCGAAATTCAATTTTCCTGACAACAGCCAAGTATCGCTCACAACACAATAAGAAGGTTGTTACCAGGGACTGCAATCCTCCCGCGTAAACACAATGATATATAAACCCGCACAATTTCGGACTTGTAGCAAGTGAAATAATGGATTGCGTCATTGAATACATGAGGGATATCAAACCGATCATTATGTCACAAACACACAGCCATAGAATAAACTCAGTGCGATGTTTGTTTCTCAAGACTGGTTTAGCTATAAACACAGCCAGAACGATGCAGTTTGGAACAAGAAGCAGTACTGTCCATATAAAGATGATGGCTACTTTCAGAACGGGGAACGTCTTCGCGACTTCACTTAAGGTCGTTTTGTTGTCCATTTCATTTGCGAAACTTTCATTTAAAACATCCATATTGTGTTTCTGGCCAGTCATCCGTTGGTCCGGTGTCCTGGTTAGTAGACCTGTAGCGAATATGTACTTAAATTTTACAATTAAGGTATAACACTAGAAAACGTGAATCTTACTATAGTGATACCCACAAAGGTCATGCCATGTAATCCTGCAATCAGCGTGAAATTGGTTACTTATTCATTATTGGGCTAGCTTTTTCACGTGTATACCACAACAGGGCATCATCTATGGTATTCACATGCAAAAGGGAATCAACGATACCCAAGGTTAAAGATGCCGACTGGGCACTTTTTCGAATTTTAGTCTGAAATAGTTCATTCTTCGTTTTGTACGTACCACTGCATATTGCTATAGGTCTTATGCCGCTTGTTGACACCTAATCCACAACAGGGCATCGTCTAAGGATTTCATGGTATTCACATGCAAAAGAGAACCAACGATACCCCGGGTTAAAGATGCCCACTGGGTGCTTTTTCGAATCGTTAATTTTTCGTTTTGAACATTTCAGAACATTAGGGCATCAATGATACCCAAGACTGAAAATGAACACTAAGCACTTTTTCCAATTTCGGTCTTAAACCGTTAATGTTTCCTTTTGTACGTGCCCCATTTCGCGTGTATTCACCTCCCCACTTTCTCACCTTACCTAAATGAAAAAGGTACCTACCTGACGTTATATTTCACTTTGACAATCATACCTAATGTGTGTGAGGACATCAGTCACCTCACTTTGCTAGTCAATTACCATGCCTTAACTATTGTTGTTATCAAATTTATTCGTTATTTTTCAAACTCAGTAAGTTCTCTCTAGGTGAAAATGTTTAATATTAAAGTGTAGCGACCGCCCGAGCATCTTCATTGGTAACGCATGCGTACGCAAAGATTGCAGAACTAATTGCAATATGTTGCACTTTATTTCTAAAACTCGAATGAATGGTAGTTTCAACATGTACACTTACATCTGTACAGATCCCTTCATATGACGTCAGAATATTCGTTTAAGCGGTCAATCGCTGTGACCTATCTATCATACAAATGATAATTAGGGGCATTGATGACCGCATCACCAAAATCTATCCCGTCTCATGTCATATAATAATGTCACGAAAACCCGCAAAGGATCGATCCATCGCATTCCTTGGTGATCTTACCCTGCTAAGATCTGCTAACGATATAAGATACAAACAATGCTAAGGAACATACGCATAGCCCAGTGTTTTCGTACAGTAACAAAATACAAAATACAAAGTGTTCACTGCAAATATTTACGGTTTTTGATTACGTTTTGTATTTACATGTAGCAAAAATGTCAATACAAAATACGAAGCAGAAATTTCATTATAATTTTACGTATTCTCGCGAGAGTGGACTACAACTGTATCCGAGAGATGGATACTGTAGCTAGGGGAGATAAAGGACAAAAAATGCAAAAATAATAGATTTGATTAGTTTGTAATTCTATCTTTCCAATCAGATTTTGAATAAATTCACCGCATTTTGATTTTATATAGTTCATAACCCTATCAGGATATACAGCTCTGACACTGAATACATTGTATATTGCATTGAGTAGAGACATTTCAAAATGTTGGCAATACCTAACCCTTAATTGTGGGGTACATTTCATTTTGTGACTGATAACAAAAACAAGATGGATGTCAAGTAGTGTTCTTGGATTTTGTCAGTTAAAGAATATTATCACATTTCCCAGGAAACACTTCACATTTCTTCCTCATAATGTCTAATATGGTCTAACGATATGCCCTTCCTCGTTTAAAACAAAAATAAACGATTTAAGACTGAAATTCGAGCAAGTGGCCAGTAGGCATCTTAAGCCTGGGGTATCATTCATACCCTTTTGCATGTGAATACCTTAGGCGATTCGCTGTTGTGGTATGTGTGTAAACAATGCGGCATAAGACCTAAAATATTATACTCTGAAGCTTCAAAAACGAAAAATTAACTTTTTTTTAAGACTGAAGTTCGACCAAGTGCTCAGTGGGCATCTTTAGCCTGGGGAATCGTTGATGCCCTTTTGCACGTGATTGCCTTAGGAAATGCCCTGTAGTGGTATAGGTGAGAAAAAGCGGTATAAGACCTATAACAACATGCCAATATGTTCTGAAACTTTCAAAACGAAAATTTAACGATTTTTACCGAAATAAATATAAAGCGTGAAAAGTATACTTCATCAGCAAATACGACTTTTAGTGCTGAACATTGTCCAAGAATATCCCCAAAGACCACCGTACAATGCTGTATACTGCTACCTATTGCGCGGGTAGAGACGGAGACAATGTAAAAAGCGCCATAACATTTACTTGAACGACGATATGCGTCGTTGTAATAAAAACGCGCCGTTTAAGTTCTTAAATGTCGCTATGTCACTTTGACAAACTGTGGTCTAATTCTTGAACAAAAAGATAAAAAGGCGGTTTTAATTTGCTAAATTGCGTGCTTCTTGTTTTGCCTTCCCTCGGCAACACGTCGAAGGTCTTGCAAAAAATGGACGAAAACTGGCAAAATTACGTCTATTTAGTTCTGTTGCCTTTTTCAACCTGCGCAGAGTGTTTGAAATGATAAAGAGTCGTTTCAGAAAAAATACTACGGCACATTTTCGTTTTAATATGACAACAAAGTGAAAAAGCCGAAAAACAATAACATTCAACGGTTGTAAAATGGCGCCATATTGAGATATCATTACAAATCGGGAAACCGTTCGGGATTCACTCTTAGTGATGCAAACTCGAGTTCAAGTCAGAGAGGAGTAAAGCAAGTATGTTGTCAACGTGTGTAAAAAGAACTTTGTGATAAAAGCATGGAAATCGGCTGTATCGCTTTAAACTAAGATTCACCAGGTTTGTAATTAATCCTTAACTATTTCTAAATGTATCATAAATAAGATCCCATAATGCAATATATTCATTTATTGCGTATGTATCAATTCAAAATAAAACAATGCAGTCCTACCTTCAGTGATGCATGTGTCCGAGCTGCTTCCGTCTGATCAGCACACGCGGTTTTCCTTCCGAATATTGATTTATTCCTAGTTTGTTCCTCATAACGATATCATATTCTCACAAGTGTAACTCGACCCTAGTGGTGATTTTAACCTATTATTCCTGAATGACGATTATAGAAGCGGTGAACTAACCAATCACAATGTTTGAGACTGGATAAATTAACTTTTCATATACGAGTAAGAAAGAAAGAATTGTGCAATTGGCGAGAAGGCTTTACCAGGTACCAGACAAAGTTATATTTGGTAAAATTCGTCTGCAGCCGACCTTTTCCTGATGTACAAGAACATAGATGCATTGGATGGATACTAACGGACATTGATTAAGAAACTTTTTTCAGTATTTAGTACCAACCTTGGTCGAGTGGTCAACACTCCGGCCTTTAACAACACAGGCGGCTGGGGTTCGATCCCCTAAGTCGTCATACGTATCGAATATTCAGAAAAAGGTGTTTTCTCCTGCCTACACAACTCCAACAACCCAGGTGGAGTATAAAACTATCCGGGTATCCACCCAGATAATTGTATACTCCACCTGGGTTGCAGTATCTGTGATGTAGCATTCAAGTGAGATGACACTATAAATGATTCCGCTGGAAGCACAGTCTTACTACAAACATAACGCAATACATCTCCAGCATACACGCAGGCATACACACATAGGGAGACATTAGTCAGGTGGCATAGGACTTGTAATTAGCACCTGATCAGGCAGCTCCTGTAAATTCCTCAAAATTGTATGGATTAATCTATATGTTAAATGTATTGATTGTATAAATTGTATATCTAAGAGTGGCTTATTCTAGCTAGATAGGGCGCTAGATCAAATGTTGTATATTATAGTTATTATTGTAGACTTAGTATAGACTCAAAGAGCCGATGGCTGTCGGAAGGATGTCGCGAGGTGCATATAGTTCTACAGTGTTTTATTGAATCGTATTTTTCTCAGAGCTGTTGGCCCGTTCCTTACAACATTAAAATGTGGAATTATCGTCCGTGTTAGCGTGTTTCTTTTCACTTGGTTTATAACTCATTCCCACCTGAAGACACAATTGAACTCTTCCAGTTCAAATGTTGGAATAGTTCATTATGAAATTCCGGGGGTAAATGAGTAAAAGTGAAAGATATAAAGAGCCTGTAATCTTTGTTACTGATTGTATACTGAAACGCTACCAACAGAAAATGGAATCTTTAATTTATTTTGTTGAGAAAAGTGACCTACATTTGTTAATTTTTGTTTTGTTTGTTTTTGTTTTATGTCCTATTAACAGCTATGGTCATTTAAGGACGTGCCAGGTTTTGGTGGTGGTGGAGGAAAGCCGGAGTTCTCGGAGAAAAAACACCGACCTACGCCCAGTACCTGGCGACTGTACCACGTAATCTCCTCGAACCCGCGACTCAGTAGTGGAGGGCTAGTGGTAGCAGAATATCAGACGCCTTAACCACTCGGCCACCGCGGCCCCTCAGTTAATAAATGGTTTATAATAAAAATCTAAAAACAAAATATCAATAAACATTCCGGTAACACATTTTTTTGTCAAATACTTTCACGTAATAACAATCTAAAAATGACTATTCATTTTGTTACGCTTGGGTTTGCTCAACCTGTCGTTAAGTACTAATAAGAATCGACAATATTCATGAATAGTGACCCTATGCATACATTTGTAGCACTGCGTATACTGTTCAGTTAATGTTTGTGTATAAAGATATGTTCAATTGTAAGGATATAATCTGATGGAAATCGTTTGTTTTAGATCCGTTTTCATTATATACTAAATTAATATTTTGCATTGTAAGATCGTTTCTCAAAAGACAATTGAATTTTGATTAGATACTTGTAATCATAATAATAATGACAATAATATGTCGTCATGGAGCTCTTTATATTTTGGTACTACCAGGAAGCTGCTGATGCTGATCATCCGACAATGTTTGTCTTGAATCTAGCAGTGGTAATTGTAAAGGTAAATAACAATTATACCCAATGACCCAAACGGTTGAGACTGTAAAAATCTATGTGACCTGGTATCACTGACGGTTGTGTGGCGATTTGTATAGGGAAATGTTACCCGGTCAGACCATGATCATGAGTGTGGCGATTTGTATAGGGAAATGTGACCCGGTCAAACCATGATCACGAGTGTGGCGGTTTGTATAGGGCAATGTCACGCGGTCGGATTATGGTTGTGATTGTAGCGATTTGTATAAGGAAATGTGACGCAGTCGGATTATGGTTGTGAGTGTAGCGGTTTGTACAAGGAAATGTGACACGAAGACTATGGTTGTGAGTGTAGCAGTTTTTATAGGGAAATGTGACCCGGTCAAACTATGATCATGAGTGTGGCGGTTTGTATAGGGCAATGTGACCCGGTCAGACTATGATCACGAGTGTGGCGGTTTGTATAGGGAAATGTGACCCGGTCGGAGTATGATTGTGAGTGTAGCGGTTTTGTTAAGGGAAATGTGACCAAATCAGACTATGGTTGTGCGTGTAGCAGTTTTTGTAAGGAAATGTGATCCGGTCAAACTATGGTTGTGAGTGTAGCGGGTTTTATAGGGAAATGTGACCCGGTCAGACTATGGTTGTGTGTGTAGCGGATTTTATAGGGAAATGTGACCCAGTAGGACTATGGTTGTGAGTGTAGCAGTTGGTATAAGGAAGTGTGACCCGGTAACTCTGACTGTTGTAACTATAGTGGTATTGTATAAGGAAATGTGACCCGGTCAGACTATGGTTGTGTGTGTAGCGGTTTGTATAGGGAAATGTGACCCAGTAGGACTATGGTTGTGAGTTTAGCGGTTGGTATAAGGAAATGTGACCCGGTGAATCTGACGGTTGTAACTGTAGTGGTACTGTATAAGGAAATATGACCCCGTAAATCTGACGGTTGTAACTGTAGTGGTACTGTATAAGTAAATGTGACCCGGTCAGACTATGGTTGTGTGTGTAGTGGTTTGTATAGGGAAATGTGACCCAGTAGGACTATGGTTGTGAGTTTAGCGGTTGGTATAAGGAAATGTGACCCGGTGACTCTGACGGTTGTAACTGTAGTGGTACTGTATAAGGAAATATGGCCCGGTCAGACTATGGTTGTGTGTGTAGCGGTTTGTATAGGGAAATGTGACCCAGTAGGACTATGGTTGTGAGTTTAGCGGTTGGTATAAGGAAATGTGACCCGTTGACTCTGACGGTTGTAACTGTAGTGGTACTGTATAAAGAAATGTGACCTGGTGACACTGAAGGTTGTAATTGTACCTCTATTGTTTAAGGAAATGTGACCCGGTGACACTGACGGTTGGAACTGTACCTCTATTGTTTAAGGAAATTTGACCCGGTGATACTGACGGTTGTAACTGTAGCGGTATTGTATAAGACATTGCGACCCGGTGACCTGACGGTTGGAACTGTAGCGGTATGATATAAGGAAATGTGACCCGGTGACACTGACGGTTGTAGCTGTAGCAGTATTGTATCAGAAAATGTGACCCGGTGACACTGACGGTTGGAACTGTAGCGCTATGATATATGGAAATGTGACCCGGTGACACTGACGGTTGGAACTGTAGCGGTATAATATATGGAAATGTGACCCGGTGACAATGACGATCTATTTGAATGTAAAGCCGGACCGCTCTCATACAAAGTCAGCGTGAATACAACATTGTCTGCATATCGACGAAATACGACAAAGTGATCTTTGCTCGCAGCCCAAAAGTCCAACAGCGGAAATCCCTATTCTCATTACTCCAGGATCACCTCACCTACAGTTTAAGATACACCTCACAATCCGTTGGTACGAAACTCGTTCAGAAATGCTATATCATCCAATGCTAAGGTTCTGAAACAGACACCAGTTGGATCTCGATACCCATAGTGGGGAACTGGCAGGCTCCAATAGAAATGAAGTTATAAACCTTTGTAGAAGTTGTAATTAATTACTTATGTTGAAGGGCATAATTAACCCTATGGTATCAATCAGAAGCCAGGTTCTGTAGTTCAGACTTTTAATTTTATTTCATTTTTTTTTATTTTTTTTATTCATAAACAAGTGATTTAACTGTTATAGAAAGGTCATTCCAACATATCACGTAATTTCCAGAGACCTCTTTTGTGAACTTAAGATTCTAATAATTCACTTAAAAAAAACTCAAGAACTTTGAACTTTTTTCAACTTTAATTGTTTAAACTTAGCAACAGACAATGTACAACAGAAGGAATGTTGTATATGTTCTTATCTTGATAAAAAACAAGTCATCTTCAATTAAGAAGTAGATCTGTTAAACCAGCCATCTTGAACAGTAGGTTTTAACCACACTGGCCTACCGCACATAACAGCACACAATAGTATGATGTCTCCATTGAGGACATAACAATAATAATAATAATAATANTTTGATACAATTAAGCAAGCAATGTGCACATAATTGAACAAATAAAAGGGTGGTATTTACATGACCTCTTTGCAAGGATTCTAAAATGCAGACGTGAAGAGGTGAGTTTTGATGTCCCTCTTGAACTTGGCCAGGGTATTTGACTTTCTTATAGCAGATGGTAAGCTATTCCAATACAATACATATATTCATATTTATTAAATGACACGCATACAATATTCATATTTATTAAATGACACGCATGCAATATTCATATTTATTAAATGACACGCATGCAATATTCATATATATTAAATGACACGCATTTCCCTAAATTCTCATTGGTCAAAACATTATATTGACCTCGACTTGGTCACGGTTAATATCACTTTCCCATGTGTCCATATCACCAGATAGCCACCTCAACAACAGTCCATATTTGATCAATATATATCATGCAAAACGGCGAGTAAAGTATAAATGACGACTTACAAAATACATATTATTATATTGTTATTTTGTCAGAACCCCTTTACGTTTATTGTAAAAGCCAATAATGTTTCCTGAAAGTACAAAATGTATGTAATTTTTTTGTAAAGAACGATTTGGTAATAACAAAATACTAGGTTTTCTGTGGGAAAAAA
>NW_018407346.1:117060-117462 GCF_002113885.1 Mizuhopecten yessoensis
TTTTGGCTGAATGATTTTGTTTGAAAAGTCTTTGATTGATCTCCAAATGTTAATCTGAAATCTACATCTCTGTGATCTGAGAGAAATATATGTTTCCATAGACTACTGATATATATAAGTAATTATACATTTTGTATTTGATTCAGATTACTAAAACATATGTCCCTTCCCCGGCTGGTATGAAACAGTGGTAAAGACAAAATGAGAGATAATAACCAAGTGTTGCAAATTGGTCGTACCAAATCATCAAACTATTCAAGTCATGACTAATCCGAATCCATGTTAAGGTGGCCATCTAGTCAATTTGGTTTGGTCTAGTTTGTTTGTGTTTACGTCATATTAACAGCTATGGTCAATTAAGGACGCGCCAGGTTTTGGTGGTGGAGGAAAGCCGGGAAAAAA
>NW_018407346.1:129019-129835 GCF_002113885.1 Mizuhopecten yessoensis
GTTCAAAACGAAAATTTAACGATTTTTACCGAAATTCTAACAAGTGACCAGTAGGTACTCTTTTGCATGTGAATACCTTAGACGGTGCCATGTTGTGGTATATGTGTGAAAACGCGGCATAAGACCTGCTATGTTAGTGACATTTGAATATCAAACTCTCCCAATCTTGGGCCAGTCCAATATTAAATATTGCAGGAGTACTTACTTTATCGAACTCGAAAAAATGTATACATTGATGAATCGGCGTGCACACAGTGTATGCAACAGAGAAATATACAATGAATCATCAACTAACGCAGCGCGAAAGGTTCTAAAATAAAAACCGGCTAAAATATGTACATTTACAATCCAAGATCCCGTACGACACATGCGCAATGCATAAATGATTGTATTGTCCTCGGAAGCGGAGTTCATTCTGTAATATTGCTATTTACTAATATAATTAACTGATTAAAAAACAGAATGAAGTCCATAAAGTTTGGAATCATTTTATACTACGGAAATGAGAAAACAGAAATACTCATGTTTAAACATGGCTTCATCCGCTAGCTTTTCACAATATTTACACATTTGATGATAAATATTAGGCTTTATGAAAAGCTAGCTTTTGTTGCATAGACTTGTTAAACTGGCCAAAATTGTATTCTCAAACCAAATGCTGTTTTTTTCTTGAATAAATATAAAGCGTGAATAGTATACTTCATCAGCAATATTCGACTTTTAGTGCTGAACATTGTCCAATAATATCACCAAAGACAACCGTACAATGCCGTATACTGCTACCTATTGCGCGGGTAGAGACGGAGACAATGTAAA
>NW_018407346.1:130550-143996 GCF_002113885.1 Mizuhopecten yessoensis
TATGGTGATTTCAACCTATTATTCCTGAATGACGATTATAGATGGAAGCGCTGAACTAGCCAATCACAATGTTTGAGACTGGATGAATTAACTTTTCATATACGAGTAGGAAAGAAAGAATTGTGCAATTGGCGAGAAGGCTTTACCAGGTACCAGACAAAGTTAAATTTTGTAAGAACATAGACGCATTGGATGGATACTAACGGACATTGATTAAGAAACTTGTTCAGTATTTAGTACCAAACTTGGTCGAGTGGTTAACACTCCGGCCTTTAACAACACAGGCGGCCGGGGTTCGATCCCCGAAGTCGTCGTACGTATCGAATATTCAGAAAAGGGTGTTTTTCTCCTGCCTACACAACTCCAACAACCCAGGTGGAGTATAAAACTATCTGGTTATCCACCCAGATAATTGTATACTCCACCTGGGTTGCGGTATCTGTGCTGTAGCATTTAAGTGAGATGACACTATAAATGATTCCGCTGGAAGCACAGTCTTACTACAAACATAACGCAATACATCTCCAGCACACACGCAGACATACACACATAGGGAGACATTAATCAGGTGGCATAGGACTTGTAATTAGCACCTGATCAGGCAGCTCCTGCGAATTCCTCAAAATTGTATGGATTAATGTATATGTTAAATGTATTGATTGTATAAATTGTATATCTATGTACTGTAAAGCGTTTAAGAGTGGCTTATTCTAGCTAGATAGGGCGCTAGATCAAATGTTGTATATTATAGTTATTATTGTAGACTTAGTATAGACTCAAAGAGCCGATGGCTGTCGGAAGGATGTCGCGAGGTTCATATAGTTCTACAGTGTTTTATTGGATCGTATTTTTCTCAGAGCTGTTGGCCCGTTCCTTATAACATTAAAATGTGGAATTATCGTCCGTGTTAGCGTGTTTCTTTTCACTTGGTTTATAACTCATTCCCACCTGAAGACACAATTGAACTCTTCAAGTTCAAATGTTGGAATAGTTCATTATGAAATTCCGGGGGTAAATGAGTAAAAGTGAAAGATATACAGAGCCTAGTGGTGGTGGAGGAAAGCCGGAGTTCTCGGAGAAAACCACCGACCTACGCCCAGTACCTGGCGACTGTACCACGTAATCTCCTCGAACCCGCGACCCAGTAGTGGAGGGCTAGTGGTAGCAGGATATCAGACGCCTTAACCACTCGGCCACCGCGGCCCCCAGTTAATAAATGGTTTATAATAAAAGTCTAAAAACAAAATATCAATAAACATTCCGGTAACACATTTTTTTTGTCAAATACTTTCACGTAATAACAATCTAATAATGTCTATTTATTTTGTTACGCTTGGGTTTGCTCAACCTGTCGTTAAGTACTAATAAGAATCGACAATATTCATGAATAGTGACCCTATGCATACATTTGTAGCACTACGTATACTGTTCAGTTAATGTTTGTGTATAAAGTTATGTTCAATTGTAAGGATATAAACTGATGGAAATTGTTTGTTTTAGATCCGTTTTCATAATATACTCAATTAATATTTTGCATTGTAAGATCTTTTCTAAAAAAGGCAATTGAAATTTTGATTGGATACTTGTAATCATAATAATAATGACAATAATCTGTCGTCATGGAGATATTTTGATACTACCAAGAAGCTGCTAATGTTGATCATACGACAAGTTTTGTCTTGAATCTAGCAGTGGTAATTGTAAAGGTAAATAACAATTAGACCCAATGACCCAAACGGTTGAGACTGTAAAAGTCTATGTGACCTGGTATCACTGACGGTTGTGTGGCGATTTGTATAGGGAAATGTGACCCGGTCGGATTATAGTTGTTAGTGTAGCGGTTTATGTAGGGAAGTGTGATCCAGTGACACAGACGGTTGTGGAGCGGTTTGTATAGGGAAATGTGACCCGGTCGGACTATGATTGAGAGAGTAGCAGTTTGTATGAGAAATGTGACCCGGTCGGACTATGCTTGTGAGTGTAGCGGTTGGTATAGGGAAGTGTGACCCGGTCAGACTATGATTGTAATTGTAGCGGTTTGTATAGGGAAATGTGACCCAGTCGGACTATGGTTGTGAGTGTAGCGGTTTGTATAGGAAAATGTGACTCAGTCAGACTATGGTTGTGAGTGTAGCGGTTTGTATAGGGAAATGTGAACTTACCCTGCTTAGATCTGAAAACGATACAAGATACAAACAATGCTAAGGAACACACACATAGCCCAGTGTTTTACTACAGTAACAAAATGCAAAATACAAAGCGTCCACTGCAAATATTTACGGTTTTGGATTACGTTTTGTTTTACATGTAGCAAAAATGTCAATAAAAAATACGAAGCACAAATTTCATTATAATTTTAAGTATTCTCGCGAGAGTGGACTACAACTGTATTCGAGAGTTGGTAACTGTAGCTAGGGGAGATAAAGGACAAAAAATGCAAAAATTATGGCAAGCCAACTTAACATTTATTCAAGGAGCAATGTCGATCCTGTATTTCATCGAATTATGTAAGATATCTTATATAGCATATGAGATATCTTATATACTATATGAGATATCTTATATAGTATATAAGATATCTCATATGCTATATAAGATATCTTCTATGATCTATATAAGATATCTTATATAGTATATAAGATATCTTATATGATATATATAAGATATCTTATATCATATATAAGATATCTTATATAATTGAAATTTCGTTGCTATATAAGATATCTGATAAAGAATGAGATTTCGTGGCATTAAAAACCAGAAACTAATTTCTCCCTCGAGAATCATTCGGAGCACATTCAGGATTGCATTGGGCGCAATGGCGGAGAGGGATGGTATGGATGCTGTATTTTCCCTAGGCCTAGCTCGCCTTGTCTCTCTTATTACGGGCAAAGCAGAGGCTGCCATTTCCCGCACTCTTGAAGTGGGCTCAGACATAATGGCGGCGACAGGACCACGTGTTGTTACAACAAGACCACTGTCCCTACGTAGATCCTCGAGATATTCCGGACGGGGAGACTTCATTTTCGACATTTTGTTAAAATCTCGTTCCTATATAGGTTATCTTATTTAGCAACGAGACTTTAATTATATAAGATATCTTATATACTATATAAGATATCTCATATATTATATAAGATATCTCATATGCTATATAAGATATCTTCTATGATCTATATAAGATATCTTATATCGTATATAAGATATCTCATTTAATTTTCTATATAAGATATCTCATATGCTATATAAGATATCTTACATAATTCGATGAAATGCAGGATCGACATTGCTCCTTGAATAAATGTTAAGTTGGCTTGCCATAATTTTTGCATTTTTTGTCCTTTATCTCCCCTAGCTACAGTTACCAACTCTCGAATACAGTTGTAGTCCACTCTCGCGAGAATACTTAAAATTATACCGGGTCACATTTCCCTATACCACCCGCTACTCTCACAATCATAGTCCGACCGGGTCACATTTCCCTATACAAATCGCCACACAACCGTCAGTGAATATATAAGATATCATGTATACAATAAAAGCTATCTTATATCGCATATAAGATATCTCATTTAATTTTCTATATTAGATATCTAATATAGAAAATTAAATGAGATATCTTATATGCGATATAAGATATCTTTTATTGTATACATGATATCTTATATATTTATATAAGATATCTCATTTAATTTCTATATGAGATATCTCATATAGGATATAAGAGATTTCATATAGGATATAAGATATTTCATATAGTATATAAGATATCTTATATACGATATAAGATATCTTATATACTATATGAGATATCTTATATAATATATGAGATATCTTATATAATATATAAGATATCTAATATCCTATATGAGATATCTTATATAAGTCCGGTCGGACTATGATTGAGAGAGTAGCAGTTTGTATGAGAAATGTGACCCGGTCGGACTATGCTTGTGAGTGTAGCGGTTGGTATAGGGAAGTGTGACCCGGTCAGACTATGATTGATTGTAGCGGTTTGTGTAGGGAAATGTGACCCGGTCAGACTATGATTGTGAGTCTAGCGGTTTGTATAGGGAAGTGTGACCCAGTGACACAGACGGTGGTGTAGTGGTTTGTATAGGGAAATGTGACCCGGTCGGACTATGATTGTGAGAGTAGCGGGTGGTATAGGGAAATGTGAACCGGTCAGATAATGTTTGTGGGTGTAGCGGTTTGTATAGGGAAATGTGACCCGGTCAGACTATGATTGTGAGTGTAGCGGGTGGTATAGGGAAATGTGAGCCGGTCAGACTACGGTTATGAGTGTAGCAGTTTGTATAGGGAAATGTGACCCGGTCGGACTATCCTTGTGAGTGAAGCGGTTGGTATAGGGAAATGTGACCCGGTCCGACTATGATTGTGAGTGTAGCGGTTTATTTAGGGAAATGTGACCCGGTCAGATAATGGTTGTGAGTCTAGCGGTTTATATAAGGTAAATGTGACCCGGTAAGTATAGGGAAATGTGACCCCGTCGCACTATGATTGTGAGTGTAGCGGTTTGTGTAGGGAAAAATGACCCGTTCAGACTATAGTTGTGAGTGTAGCGGTTTGTTTATGGAAATGTGACCAGGTCGGACTATGGTTGTGGGTGAAGCGGTTTGTATATGGAAATGTGTCCCGATGACACTGACGGTTGTGACTGTAGCGGTTTGTATATGGAAATTTGACCAGGTCGGACTATGGTTGTGGGTGAAGCGGTTTGTACATAGGCACTTGACGCTTTGTTATGTCAGATTTTATTTTTTTTTATATATGTATACATTTTTTTTTCAAAATTATTATCTGAGAATTATCTGAATAAAAAAAAGATTTTTCTTAATGTACATACATTCGATTCGATTGCATGAACATTAAAATAAAATGTATACTTATAAAAAAATCAAAAAAATCTGACATAACAAAGCGGCTATGGTTTGTATATTGAAATGTGACCGGGTGACACTGACGGCTGTAATTGTAAAGTGTTATGTGACCTGGTAGTTCTGACGGTTATGACTATATATAAAGGTTGACATTACCTTGTGACGCTAATGGTTGTGGCTGAAACAGTAAAGGACTAGGGGCGTGAAGGGTCATTTCTGGCCTCATCATGGTTTTATTCGTAATCTTAGGCTCATTTTGCGTATCCGGTTCAACCGGTTTGAATGCTTTTAAATTTAGTATTTTCAGGTATAAATCCAGGCGGGCTAGCAAATGTGAATGCAGGCTTTACAGGGCTTTGTCAAGGCTCGCCTGAAAGCAGCATCAGATTACTAGGTCTGACCTTATTTCATGCAAATCTAGATAAATTTACACAAATAAGATATTTTTAATTCATTCGATAACTGGTGTAGGATAAACCGCTTCTTTCATAACATGCGTGGATATCGTCTATTAATATTGTGCGCTATTTACGTTGAAAAATTGGTCAATTTGAAGTAAAACTAAACACTGTTCAATTACTGAAATCCTCCGCATGCAACAACCAAGTTCATACGAAGAATAATTAAACATTGCCATACAATATTGATTAATCCGTAGAAAGGAAATTCTGGTTGACGCGTCGGCTTTCATTGCTGCATGCTAACTGCCTAAAAACATTATATTTTGGCTTTTTCTGCATAGCAACACAATTGTATTGCTATGGTGTGGTATCTATTCATGCGCGACGAAAAAAACAAACCAATTTCAAATCATAAAAGAAATTGGTATTATAGATTCAACTTGATTGTTTCATTTTTTAAGGGGCCGAAAATGACCCATTACTCCCAGAAGTTCACATTTGACCCGGTATTAACCACTAACAGGCAGAGGCAGTATTAACCACAAACATGCTGAGGCAGTATTTACCACTAATAGGCTGAGGCAGTATTAACCACTAACAGGCTGAGGCAGTTTTACTCACTAACAGGCTGAGGCAGTATTAACCACTAACAGGCAGAGGCAGTATTAACCACAAACATGCTGAGGCAGTATTTACCACTAATAGGCTGAGGCAGTATTAACCACTAACAGGCTGAGACACAACAGACTGAGGCAGTATTAACCACTAACAGGCTGAGGCAGTATTAACCACTAAAAGGCTGAGGCAGTATAACCCACTAACAAGCTGAGGCAGTATTAACCACTAACAGACTGAGGCAGTATTTACCACTAACAGGCTGAGGCAGTATTAACCACTAACAGGCTGAGGCAGTATTAACCACTAACAGGCTGAGGCAGTATTAACCACTAACAGGCTGAGGCAGTATTAACCACTAACAGGCTGAGGCAGTATTAACCACTAACAGGCTGAGGCAGTATTAACCACTAACAGGCTGAGGCAGTATTAACCACTAACAGGCTGAGGCAGTATTAACCACTAACAGGCTGAGGCAGTATTAACCACTAACAGGCTGAGGCAGTATTAACCACTAACAGGCTGAGGCAGTATTAACCACTAACAGGCTGAGGCAGTATTAACCACTAACAGGCTGAGGCAGTATTAACCACTAACAGGCTGAGGCAGTATTAACCACTAACAGGCTGAGGCAGTATTAACCACTAACAGGCTGAGGCAGTATTAACCACTAACAGGCTGAGGCAGTATTAACCACTAACAGGCTGAGGCAGTATTAACCACTAACAGGCTGAGGCAGTATTAACCACTAACAGGCTGAGGCAGTATTAACCACTAACAGGCTGAGGCAGTATTAACCACTAACAGGCTGAGGCAGTATTAACCACTAACAGGCTGAGGCAGTATTAACCACTAACAGGCTGAGGCAGTATTAACCACTAACAGGCTGAGGCAGTATTAACCACTAACAGGCTGAGGCAGTATTAACCACTAACAGGCTGAGGCAGTATTAACCACTAACAGGCTGAGGCAGTATTAACCACTAACAGGCTGAGGCAGTATTAACCACTAACAGGCTGAGGCAGTATTAACCACTAACAGGCTGAGGCAGTATTAACCACTAACAGGCTGAGGCAGTATTAACCACTAACAGGCTGAGGCAGTATTAACCACTAACAGGCTGAGGCAGTATTAACCACTAACAGGCTGAGGCAGTATTAACCACTAACAGGCTGAGGCAGTATTAACCACTAACAGGCTGAGGCAGTATTAACCACTAACAGGCTGAGGCAGTATTAACCACTAACAGGCTGAGGCAGTATTAACCACTAACAGGCTGAGGCAGTATTAACCACTAACAGGCTGAGGCAGTATTAACCACTAACAGGCTGAGGCAGTATTAACCACTAACAGGCTGAGGCAGTATTAACCACTAACAGGCTGAGGCAGTATTAACCACTAACAGGCTGAGGCAGTATTAACCACTAACAGGCTGAGGTAGTATTTACCACTAACAGGCTGAGGCAGTATTAACCACTAACAGGCTGAGGCAGTATTAACCACTAACAGTCTGAGGCAGTATTAACCACGAACAGGCTGAGGCAGTATTAACCACTAACAGGCTGGGGCAGTATTAACCACTAACAGGCTGAAGCAGTATTAACCACTAACAGGCTGAGGCAGTATTAACCACTAATAGGCTGAGGCAGTATTAACCACTAATAGGCTGAGGCAGTATTAACCAACAACAGTCTGAGGCAGTATTAACCACTAATAGGCTGAGGCAGTATTAACCACTAATAGGCTGAGGCAGTATTAACCAACAACAGTCTGAGGCAGTATTAACCACTAATAGGCTGAGGCAGTATTAACCACTAACAGTCTGAGGCAGTATTAACCACTAACAGGCTGGTGCAGTATTAACCACTAACAGGCTGAGGCAGAACCAACCGCATTATATTTTGAGTCAATATCAGCGTTGTTCAAACAAACAACACAGCCAGAATTACAGGTATATTTTTGTTCTGTTGTTAAATCAACTACATGTAATTAATATAATTTTCTTCAATTGAGCTAATAATAATATGGTAAAATCAGATAATTTAACATAACATGTTTATTAAGTCAATAAATAATTAGACAAATCAATAACAAATATGTAAATACAAATGGCACCTGCTTAAAATAAGCTTACTGATACATCGAAATTATTGTGACATCATTAATTATTCGTTCATAAGCATAACCATATAGACGATTACAGTTCAAAATGTATTAAAATAATTATGTATTATTTAGTTTTAATTTGAAATGAAAAACAAGTTATAATTATTAAGCTTTCATTTCAGTCACCTTATAGCGAGATGAAAAGAAATCTCACGGATGAGCTTCACATAGAACTTAGTATTATCATAAAATTGGCCAAACTGTTCGCTATAATGTGATAACAAATGGACTTTGGGCATGAACTGCTCACTTAAATTTTTCCTTTGCCCAAAACGCATTATCTTCAATTAATTACGTGAGCTCATGATTAGAGCATGACAGAAATTTTCACGTAAATTCATAGAAAATACTTTCATTTTTATAGGATAGATCTAAATATACATGCATATTCCCCACATCAGGCCAAAGGTATTAGTCCTAGAGGCCACCAAACCATTTAAAATTGAATGTCTCAACCAAGGGATGTTTCAAATACGTTTCAATAAGTGAAGGAATTTCCTTAATTTCAGCAATGTTTGCGGAACTAGGGATTTTACTTTTCTTTATTCAATAAATACTAATAACAACAACTGTATAACGGGAAATTTTCACTGCTGTTTAACTTTTGCCGTATTTTGCGTTTACCTTGACAACGAATATTAAAAATATACAGCATACTACATGCTACATGTAGTCGTATCATGTAAAGGGTGACATTCATACTAGGCGAAATATGGATTTTTCAGTGAAGGGTTCTGTGATACTAATAATGACAATGGTGACATTGACCTTTGACACACCATCCTCAAACACAAACTCATTCCTAGTTACGAAATCTTTACTGTGGTCCTTAATTTCAATAGGGTACAGATTGTACCAGAATGGAACAAGATTGGACAGTCTTAGTCCACAAAGTGCCTACCAGAAATCATAACTTTCATCAATGACCTTGACTTTTGGCCTTGAATGCCATTACTGTATTTGACCGCAAGTAAGCCCCCACCCCTAGTGAAAAAACATAGACCAAAAGTAGGGAGGGGGCTTAATTGCGAGCAACCCCCCCTGTTCACAATTGTCCACCATCTTGGATATATACCACTGTTTTGATATATGACCACACTAAATATCGTGTACTTATAGTTGTTCATGTTGTAAAAATAACAACTAACATACATAATATTTTATAACTGTCACCAAAAGTTGATAAGTTGATGGTGCTGTTAATTTTCTAAACTTATTTTCTCTTATCAATTGGTGTCTATAATTCAATTTATCAAACACTATTTAACAAATTCTTATTGATAAGTCAATCAGTACTCTTTCAGACACAACACCATTATTCAGAGGTGTAAAAAATTCAATAGCATTTGTTCTTTTGTAACAGTCAATCGTTATACAAATTGAGATTAAGGTTGCAAGGTTGGACGGCCAAATCAATACTATACCTCTTGTCTAGATTGAAATCACATCAAAATTTGTTTATATTTCTTAAGAAATAACAATTAAAAGGAATTCTGATAGACATATGACACATGTTTAATGACCACTGTAAATCTTAGTCTCCGGCAAGGCAAGCTAAAAATGATTTGTAGATTTTACTTTACAACTTTCATCAGTAATATCATAGTCACTTGCTCTGTACTTTTAAATAACAAACATTTCATGTCATCCTTCCTTTTAGGAAATTGCAATACCTCAGGATGTTAATTTTAGAAAATAAGGTAAAACACACAGTCTTGGTATAGAAATATAACAAGAGGCCCAGGGGCCTTAATAGCTCACCGGGAATTTTATTTTTCAATTCAAAACTTGCTGAGTACCATTCAGGTGTATCAAAGGAGTACAAGAAACAAAGTTGCAAGAAGAACTACATATAAATCTGTTTTGGTGGGAAAGACACCAAAAAAATGAGTTTCCATGTTATGTCCCAATTTTCCTCTATTTCCCCTATTGGGCCTCACATGCATCCTTTTATACAAATTAAACGAATTGATTTATATCCCTTCATTTGTACAGAAGGGAAATATTTTTCTTTATTTTGTCTATTGGGCCCTGCTCCTCTGCCTGATTTGGGGGGGGGGGGGGGCACATCTTCCATTGATAAATATTCAATTCAATTCCCTTTGCCCAAAATTTCTCTAGAACAAGTTTGGTTAGGTGAAAATCCCTTCAACAGTACAGAAGGAAAAGGATCTTTAATGTTTTCCTCTATTTACCCTAATGGGCCCCACTCATCTGCCCCAAAGAAGGGTGTCCACACAATTCAGTTTAAACAAAATTGATTCTTTTGTCCCTAAGCATGCTTCAGACTGCATTTAGTTTAAATCCCTTCGCTTTTTAGTAGCAGAAAAAAAGCCCACTATTTCCCCTGTTGGGCCCGCCCCTATGCCCCCCAGAGGACCCTCACCCTCTATTTATACAAACTTGAGGCTCCTTTGTCCAAACATGCTCTAGAACAAATTTGGATAAAATCCTTCTATTGGTTGAGAAGAAGACGATTTTTAAAGATTTATCTATTTTCCCCCTATTTGGCCCTGCCCCTCTGCCCCCAGGGGGACCATACCCTCCGTTTATACAAAACTGAGAACCCTTTGGCCAATGATGCTCCAGACCAAATTTGGTCAAAATCCTCTGAGCCGCTCAGGACCAGTAGCGTTTTAAAGGAAAAAGTTGACGCATGACAGACGACGGGCCAGGTGAGCTAAAAATACAATTTACAATTGTATTCATATCAGTCCCTTGTTTTACCAATGCCTTATACTTTAGAAAGTTCTATAAATAAGTTTTTACCATTTCTAAGTTGAGAAAAAATACTGCTGCTATTAAATATTTTTTCCTAAACTCCAGCAATCTTCCTCAATGGAAGAAACTACGCTGTGTAGAACTTCCTTAATGTCACCAACGTTTGTGAAACTAGGGATTGTACTGCTCTTTACATAATAAATGCTGTTAACAGCTACTGTCTGTCAGGACATTTTTTGCCCTCTGTAATGACGGTAAATTTATCTTGACAACGAATATGAAGAATACACAGTACATTACATAAAGTCATATCAAGTAAAGGATGAAACTCATATTGGCAAATATGGATTTCACAGCGAGGGTGCCTGTTAAACAGTCACAGTAAATCTGCACACTGTAGAAAAAAATCACACAATTACATGATCAATAATTATTCAATTGCATGGAAAAAAATAACAAAAAAAACCCACAAAAATATAGATAAGGGAAGGATCAAAACTGAAAAGAGAAATGAACAAAGAGGTAAAAAGGTGAATACATCTTAACCCTTTCACCCCTATGTAACTTTATTAAACTCTACCATATATTGACCTGGATGAGTCAATTATGGTCCACAGTGGTGGAAGGGTTAAGAACATAACTATCGGGTATTGCACCAAAAAACATCACTCTTCCTTATCTCATGGTCAGTAAACAGCTGCGAGTAGTATATCATTTTGACATCACATGTAATACAATTCAATTATGTACCTTGGAATCATGAGGATTTAACATGAGGCCCAGAGGGCCTGTATTGCTCACCTGGATATCTGAGCGATAATGGCAGGATATTCTCCAAGAAAGATCCCAGGGAAAGGGCCAGACCCCAAGGACAATCCTTGTAGAATATCTGTATTAGATTGTTCATGCCTAGCAGTTTAATGTATGGCTATGGGGTGGGAATCTTAACTGTTTCTAAGTTGTGACTCAAAAACTAGGTCCCCTAGATTTTTGGCCAGACCCCAGGGTCAACTAGGGTTGTGGCCACACCCCAGGGTCAACTAGGGTTATGGCCAGACCCCAGGGTCATTCGAATATCATGACTGCATTCATCTCTTAATGCCAAGCAATTGTTTATGTAGTTTTGGGGTGAGGATATGTTATGACTCAGGGGTTAAGTCTGTAAGAATTGTACCTGCTTCCCCCATTGCATGATTGTAAGAGGCGACTAAACTTGGGATCTTATCTTTTCTCTTCTTTCTAAACAACTGTCTTCTTCCTAATGCCTCCCTTGACAATGCCTCATTTTTTGCCTTATTTGAGCGTTTGCCCCTGTGAGGAAGGCTTTGGGTTCTGTCCCCTGGTTGAAACATACCAGAGTCTGTAAAAATGGTAGTTTCTACTCCTTGCTTAACGTTTAGCAATTTAGGAGTGGGACGACTGGTTCGCCCGTTGTCAGTATAATGTGACCAGGTGGAGTGTTTTTCTGGGTGTCTTCAGCAGTATGTTTCAGTGAGGTAGCACTATAAAGTCGGCATCAGTTCCGCACTATCACAAGGAGACAAACAAAAACATATTGCAGCCTCCTAAAACACACATGCATACACTACACGCATGCATCTTGCACACAGGGGAGGCCATCCTTAACTGACCATAGCTGTTGATAGGGCGTTAAACAATACTAAACCAAATCAAACCAAACCAAACTACCCAGCTGAGGTACCTGGTAGACAGAAGTCTTCTGGCTCAACTCTGCTAGGATTATATCCAAAGCAAAATTATGGGGAGGTAACTTTTTAAATGAAATACCACAATTCAGTAGGACAGGGATCCTTAAGTGACAGCTAAGCTGGACAGACATTGGTGAACAGGGTACATTAAAACTTTAACTGAACTGTTTCATTTCACATCATGGCTTTACACCTGACATACGTACAAGGATGTACAAATTGTTTATAAATGTTAAAAAGTAGTCCTGGTGACTGATTGATCAGTCCCCCATCATTACTACTTAACAGACATGATAAATTCCATTACTTGGAATTAAATAAATTCTACAAATATTTATACAGTACTGAAAATATAGCTAATAAAACGTCAAAGACAACCCATGAAAAACTTGTCCAGAATAAATTAATATCAAAGATGGTTTTATATTATTAAGATAATGTAATAGCAAGCTGATTTTTAGCATTCTAACTAGTTTCAACGCAACAAATTAACACCAACTAGAGAAACTGTGAGCAAGCTCATAAAGATATAACCCCTCTAGCACTTGCAATGTTTCTGGAGCAGATATTTTAAAGTAACAAGGGCCATAACTCCACGAAAAATAGTCAAATCTACATATGACGTACTTTATAACTGTACCAAGTTACAGAAAATTCCAACAAACAGTTAAGGAGGAGTTGCACTTACAAGGTTTCTGGAGCAGAAAGTGTAAAGGGAGATTACTCCAGGAACAAGGTTACCGCGAGCAGTATATAATACGCCCATCACACATTGAATGAGCAGTTGTTTGTATTATTGAAACATATGAAGTATTTGTGAGTAATTGATATTAAAAGAGAAATCATTCAACATAACTGGTAGATCAATGAGTGCAATACAACATCATGGAACGCATGCATCGCATTAATGAAACCAAGGGGAATAACTCCAAT
>NW_018407346.1:144986-158351 GCF_002113885.1 Mizuhopecten yessoensis
CCGCCCGCCCGCCCGCCATAACATAATAATATGTGATAACATAATACGTCCCCGTCTTCGACGGGTGTATAAAAATAGTCAAAACCCCAATTCCTTTCTTCATTCACATCTACATACAATGCACTTTCATTGCGTTAAGTTACAAAAAAATCTAACATCCTGTTCAGGTAAAGTAGCACTTAAAAGGACCACAGACAGCTAGCATGCAGTCAGACAGACAGATATTCCTATACACCCCAAAGACTTTGTTTGCGGGTATAATAGGTGAACACAATGATATGCAAGGTAAACTCATCATCAAGTTTTGGTAAAAACAAAAGGTGACCCAAGAACTACCTGAGAATTGAAGTGTATTCAAACAAAGAAACCAATAAACAGAGTGAGAGGTGAACGTTGCTTGGACTAACATGTTAGCTTTGAGACCCATTCTTACAAATGACTCAAAACTGAGGTTGGGGTTATTTTGTTGGCACCATCTTTTGAATTTGATTTCACATGAAGAATTCATGGAAAGTTCAAAACTTTATATTGGAAATATAACTATTGCTCTTATGTTGAAATAAGGGAGGTCAAATTGGCACCCTTCCCTTATCAGGAACTGTCAAAAATAAAATATGAATATTTTGTTGATAAAAGCTGGTAGATGCTGGATGAATATGAACATTACTTTTGATAATTTCTTGACCAAAATGTGTTTTTTTTATCCTGACATTTTGGTTCACAACAATATGTAAATAATTAATTTTCACTTTACATGGTAGTATATTTCTGCAAATAAGTAACTGTAAACAAACATTCCAGAAGATGATCAGTTTCAGGTGAACAAGGATACATAATTGCCAGTTCTAAATTGAGATGAGGGGGCTCATAGACTCTCGCACATCTATGACCAAGTATTAAACAAAGCATAGCTGAATGGAGTCATTTTGGTACATATATAATCACTAATTGCACATACGCTTACACCGTAGCCAAGTCCACATCGATTTGTTGACAAGGAGTACACAATTTACTTTGTCTGATGAAGGTGACAGTGTACATACCATATACTAGTCATCGAAAACGTCACATAGAAACATTTATTGGTTGTGTTACAAGAACCTTTTCATAATCCTTACTTACCAACCTGAAGAAAATGTATATAAATAATTGCCATGCTTTCACATTTCTACTAAGTTGCCTATTGGATGCTAGCTGCATTCAAAGACAAACACGTTTATTTTACAAACATGTCAAAATGCTTTTAATATATATGTGTCCCTCATCATGTGATACGTGCTTTAATAAAAAGGATTGAAAACTGAAATAGGATCATAATATGTAAAGCTAAATGGACCTATTGCTATCTATATTCCTTCATACATGAACACCCAAATAAATATTTTGACAATCTGTTAATTCATTCTCATTCAGCATAATATCACAGTTAATATCACAAATTGTTTTGCTCAAATTCACACCATCGTCAAACTCGATAACAATATCATCCATCATCAATTTCATCTTGCTCATCCATTTCTTCTATATCAGTCGAAGCATCTTTTGCCAATCTCAGTCGCCTAAAAATATTAAAAAATAAATTCAAATGGATTGGCATTCACTTTTTTTCAAAAAGTTATGAATTTCTTTTCGATAAAAGACTATTGAATGAACACCACTTCTATAAAAATAAAATGCTTTTTGTTTTTGTGTCAGAATTTCTGAAAAAGTCATATATACTACGAAACAACTTTTTTATCCCTATGTAGTCATACCTTGCTTCAATTCTTGCACATTTTGGACATTTGTCAGGAACAAAACATTGCTTGTGGTAGCATGCCCTGCAACCTGGAAAAGATATGATTTAATAAAATACTGAATAGTTACATGTTTGACAAAAGCATAACATCTGTTTTGTGACCAGTGATGTTTTAAATGCAAATGTAAATGTAATTCAACAATTTCTTGCCATGTCAAACTATATATTACTTACCAATCAAAATCTCCAAACATTACAAAAAGAATATCAGTTAAAACCTTATAAATATAAGCAATTTCAACAGTCTCCTAATTTTTTCTCTCATTTCCATGTGTGTAAGATTATAAGACTCTTTCATGTCCAGGGGTGTAGGTTAGAGAAAATTCCACCGGAGGGATTTTCAAATTTGGCAAAACCCTCGGCTTGATAGAGAAATTCCACCCGAGGGGTTATCAATTTTTTCCCCAGAGCTTTTTTGACAAAAAGGAATTTGTCAGTGAGATTTAGAATACCCCATTTTTGCAAACAGAGTTTGTACAGAAAAAATAATCTCATCTTTCTAACATGTACTGTAAATATATCTTGAAGGGTTTAATTTCATCATGTTGCCTTTTCTGCATTGCGGAATCTGTGTTTTCCAAATTCCCGCCCATGTAAGATAGACTCAGCAAGCGTGGTTATCTTACATGGCCAGCGTTATCTTACATGACCAGATATGAGGGGTGTGAGATAAAGAAATCCACCCTAAGAATTTTTTTCGAATTTGGCTAATCCCTTGGCAAAGCCTCAGGTTTTTCCAAATTTGAAAAAAACCTTGGGTGGAATTATTTCCCTATCCTACATCCCTGGGCATGAAAAAGTCTTATAATCTTCCTTCTACTCAGTGCTAGCATCCTCTGCCTTTGGCAGGAATAAAACTAAATTAAGTGCTAGAATTCTGTCCCCCGCAGCAGTAAAGTAAAACTGGAAAACTTTGGCCCAGTCAAATTTTCGCCTTACGCCATTGAAATTCAATTTTGCCGAAATGATAAATGCACCCTCAAAACAGAGGGTGAAAAAGGCAGATATCAACGTGTGACGAAAATTTCCCTGTATACAGTATGCTTACCATATAATATGCATCACTTCCAATGCCTCTTACTCCGTGTCACAGTTCACATATATTACTACCAGCATTATCATATATATCTGGGGGGTTTTCCTTTTCTTTTTATCTAAATTTGATTACAAAATGTACAAGAAAGTAGCCTGGATTAAAATAAATCATAGGTCGGAAGAGCATTTCTCTTTATCTGTACATACTGTGACAATACATACCAAACAGTGGCCTGGATTAAGGTATTTCATAAAACAAGTATTTCTACTTACTAAACATACAGTGACAAAATGTACCTGACAGAGGCCCATATTTAAATAATTCACAAAATGACTTTACCTGGACACACTGTGACTTTTTGTAGCTCAAATGGAAATATCACTTCTTTATCATGGCACATCTCACAGAAAAAACCCAGGCCTTGACAAAACTAAAAAAAAAAAGGAAAATATAAAATCAACATGACTGTTATTATTTTTTAATATATTAGGATACCTGTTCCACTCCACTGTGATTTCTGATATACAGTAACCTCCCCTTAACTTCCGTTTGGATATAACTGTAGAACAGTAGGACCGCAACACTTCTGTTGACCAGCTGGTAGCTCTATCTGTTAGAGCAATATTTTAAGAATCTGAAGTCCAGGGTTCGAATCCCAGTCTAGCCCCATTGAATTTTTACACTCAAAACACTGTTTTTGATTGTACATAGTTTATTTCATCCTTATTATTTCTCATAAAAGCCCAGCAAGGTATGGTTTTCTTTTCAGAAATAATTTGTCAAAACTTAAGTCATGCCTGAAAAAAGAAATCCGATGCATAATTACAGTTTTTGGCAGTGGTACGGGGATCCTTAACAGATGGTTTAAAGTAAGTAAATAATATGTTTAGTTTCATGGTCCTAAATAAACACTCTATTAGGTGTATGGAACAGTGCTTTTAAAGTGACCTTGACCTTTGACCGCAATATTCAGTTGAGTAATCGAGAACCAATCATGCTACAATTTCAAATTCACATTTTGACAAAAATTCCCAAATGATTTCCTATTTACTTTTTCCGTCTGCCGGAACAGAATAGAATGCATATAGTCTTGTTCTCACAAAAATTGCTATTCCGTCAATTGCTAAAACAGTTTGTTTAAAATGTATTTTGAACTGAATAGAACTTCAAAGAATGACTAAATGATATTTTCCTTGCTGTCTTGAATGTCAATTTAAAGGATTCAAGCATAGCTTTTAACATTTATGACGATATGAAACAGTTCTGTTCAAACACATTCCATGAGGTGCGATTCTCCAAGATGCACTTATATGCATGATGGAATGTATTTGAACAGAACTGTGTTTCATACCATCATAGGTGTTGAAAAAGATGCATTTCAATCGTTCCATGGTTACTTACCGGACAGTCTTGGACGTGGACCATGGAGATGTTCACAATGTTTCTCAATTGAGTCAGCATCTCACCAGATTTCACCTACAAGTGAAAAGGGGTCTTCTACAAGTCAACATTATCATACAGAACTGAAACGTCTACACATATGGCCATATTTCAAAGTTATTTCACTGGAGAAATAATGTTTATTTCTGTGTTAACCAGTCAACTATAATTAAAAACATTAAAATAAACAAATCCTGATTCCGAAAATCAGAAACTAATTTCTCCCACCCTTCACAGGTGTGTCTCCTGTTTTGGCTGGGAAAGATCAGCTTGTCACCCCCTAGGGGGAGATAGCCTCATGCCGATTAGCACATGTTCAATTGTGACGTCATTTAAATGCGTCATCAAAAGTGAATGACGATATGCATACCCCACATGTGTTTTTGTTTACAAACATGGCAGACTACTGTCAATGGAGCTGTGACTGAAATAAAAGGATGGGAGAAAAATAATCATGCCCTACCTTGAAGGTGTAACAGAGAAATCTCCAACCCTCGGGGAAGATTATATTAATCTAAACTTTTTGATACCGTATTTTGAAAGGTTCTGACACTACATGCTTGTTTATCATAAATACCTGATTTTAAAGAAGAGAATCGAAGTATGTCAGATTATCAAGTTTCATTACACAACTTAAAATTAACTAGAACACTGACAGGTCAGTAAGGGCCCCGTCTTGTGGCAATATATCCCCCATAATCATCAAGAAGCAATCTGCCCATATAGCTGAGCTTGACGTTTGACATTTGGACTTCAAAAAGAATCGCAAGGAAGCAAAATATACATTTTACATGTACTATGATGTGAGTCTTGTTTCCTTCCACCTCCATATGCCGGTGCAATACTCATTTGTTAGCTTTGATTTGTTTTATTTCACCTTATATACCTCCTCCATCAAGAGCCAGGGTCAAAGTCAGCGATCCACTTTGTCTTTGACCTTTGGACCCAAATGACCTTGACCATTAACCCAGTGACCCTGATCTTTGGTCAGTTGACTTATTCTTTAATTCCGACCAACTTTGCTTCTTATTATCATAAGAAAATGTGAATCAGTAAAAAATACAAAACTTGATCTTGACCCTTTGAACCCCGTAACCTGGACCTAAGGTCAGTTGACTCTGTGTTAAGTTCTGAACAACATTGTTTCATAATAACATAACAAAATGTTCATCAGGGAAAAGGTACAAAATTTGACCTTGACCCCTGACCCAATGACCTTGACCTTTGGTCAGTTGACTCCTTGTTTAATTCTGATCAACTTTGCTTCATAATGTCATAACAAAATGTTCATCAGTGAAAAGAGGTAAAATTTGACCTTGACCTTTTAACCTAATGACCTTAACCTTTGACCTTGACTTTTTACCTCAATGTATATTTTTGTAAACTGAACATCTTGACCAAGTTTCATGTACATCGGTCAATAAATACTAAAGTTATCAGCCAGGAACAAAATTTGTGGACGGACAGACAGACAGACAGACTGATTACTATAGGGCATCCGTATCTCCGATACGGGGCCCTAATTAAGATGAACTGTGAATTAGACATTTACATAATTGATATATCACAACTTAAACATATTAGGCCATCTCACCACTTACCTGTACGAGGTCAGATAGAGAGTAAAGGTGAATATCATCTGTCCAATGACCTTGAAGTTGTTCTACCTCACCCAGCACACTAGAAAACAGGAAAGGCAGTGTAAGAAATGATTTATACATGTAGTTGCCTTCTTGGAATTAATTTCGCGTCACTACTGAAATCTTACCACATGGGAAAAACTAAAAACCAAATTTCTTTTCCTTCCTAATTTTTTATTTTTATTTTTGTTTCAACAGATTTAAAGGTGACATATTTTCAAACGTTACACAGATACATGTAAATGAAAAATTCTATTGAGTTCAAACAATACATAAATATAACTTAATTAGATGTAAAACACAGAACATTTTATATGATGGAGGAAATGTACATGTACAATTTCATTAAAATGACTATATCAGTGAAAGTTCTAGGACATGACTGGGTGGTTTTTAAAGAAGTGCAGGAGATTTCATTAAAAAAATGATACATGAAAAATACATGTATTTAGTACTCCAAAAAGACTCATTCTAATGCTTTGTATACTCTCATAAACTTACTTGGAAGCACTTTTACAAATCCTTAGGAAATTTTTCAAATGTGTCAGCTGGGTTCTTAAGTCTTTAATATTGTCCAAGGCGCGGACTCGGCGATACAGACTAGAATTTATGTCAGTCAGATTAAACAATGGATCACCAATTATTCGTGAAATCAAATCCCGGGAAAAATTAGAAACGTAATATTTTTTGAAGTCCCATCGTCTTAATATCCTTCCTGGTATGTATGATAAACTGTTACTATGACAACACTGACAGAAGTACTTTCCAAGATATTCGCAATAGCGGAATCTTCTTATGTATCCTGAAATTCAACAAGAAATCAGTTACTGATTTTGTATCAATACAGATATCCTTGATACTCCAGGGGTTACGTTCACTTTCACTCTCTGCCCCCCCTTGAACAATCGAAGGCTCAGTGTGCGCCACATTGTGGATGAGATGAGAAGACTAGTTTGATCCTCTTATGTACATCAAAAGAATCTCTTGGTCGAGTAACGGCAAAATTGACTGGCTTTGAAGTTGGGTGTCGCTCCTCTGTAACCTGTAAAGGACAGCTATCAGCCTAGCAATTGGTCAGGATATTTTTACCCGAGTCCAATCAAATAGCTAGCCGTGTGCCTTCAATTTTGCTTTGACATGTTCCAGGGGTGCAGAAAGCAAAAGTGAGCGTAACCCCTGTAGTATCAAGGATGCGAAACAGAGGGACAGAATACATTTTTACATATGTAGGAAACTTCAGCTTCAGACTTTTGATCTACAAATTAAGAAAGATATCTTAATAACTGGAAATGAAATATTGTTTACCTGGTATTTACATTACCAATATTTTTTTATCTCCCCCCCCCCCCAACTCATCTCTCAAACTGCTTTTATTTTATTCAATTTACATAGTCACTTAGCACTATTTGATGGGACAAATGATAGCTTCCTCAGCTTGCTTTCTCATTTTTACCATTATTTTAATATTTGTTTAGATGTCCGACACAAGTCTCTTCCAATACTAGGAATTCAAACCCATTACTATTGGGGGTTCAAGTTTTGTCAGAAGCTCTGACAAAAGCCCAGTGTTAATAGATAAATGCTTCAAAGAGCAAATATGGAACACAAAGTTTTGATAGAAAGTTCATATGAATGGAAACAGTTGAATTATCTCTGTACAAACTGTGATAAACTCACCTTGCTCTACCCGCATCCCACACCCTGCACACATGTAACTTTGTTTTGCCATTATGGTACTTCTTCTGTAAAAATGTTCATTTGTAATCATTATCTAAATGTTCATTCGTAATTGTTATCTTCAATACTCAATAATTAATCAAAAGACATAGGCAAAGAAAATATTCCAGGTTTTGAAGATTGTAAAGTGGACCAACGAGTGATCATGATCTATGCCTAGTAGAAATTATCACAACAAGGCGAACCTCTTCTTTTGTAATATATACACACTTGTATGTAGTAAACAATATGGAAAGTAATAGAATAGTTCATACATCATGCAGTGATGTTTTCTATCATACAACTGTCCATTATGATAACTAAAATTATCTTTATGCTCCTAAATAGTTTTAAAACAAAATCTTTTTTCATTGTACATGCGAATGTCAAATACATTTGAAATTCCATATTTATCCTACATCATGAATATAACATTTAATTCTAAATCGGTGTGGAGTGGTGAAATTACCCTAAACACCCCAAGGCCTTCCATTATTTGATTGTATTATGATTAAAATTACAACAGCAAATACTGCTTTGATAACATTGCAACAAGAGTGGTAAAATGCATGGCCAGACTGGGGTTCGAATCCCAGACCCTCCAAACTCTAGACGGGCGCTACCTAGTTGCCGACGATTGGCCAAGTCTAGTTCCGCTACAATATTAAGAAAGATCTGGTTTCTACACTGCATTGACTCTTTATGTTACTTCCCCATGTAATGATCTATAGATCCGGTTCACTGACTGAAGAACAGGAAACTTTGTGTCACTTACTTTGGTGCTGGATGGATATTGAAAATTATCTGTGGTCGGGGAGGGGCCCACTCTAAGTTACCACGCAGCCTCGTCTGAAACAAGGAAATGACAGTTAATCTTACTACTGTTCAATAGCATGTTCTCCCTTTTAGACAGAGATATCCAAACTTCTGGTCAGGGAAAGATTAATAGAATCTCTCACCCCTTGGGGGTGAGAAAGGGGAATCTTTCCCCGAGGGTTGAGGTTCCCCTTTTTCACCCTCAAGGGGGTGAGAGATTCTTTTTCTCTTTCCCTGTTCTCCCATTGTTTAGCATATACATATTGTAATGTTAATGTTACAGGTTAAGTTCAGGGTTGTTGTGACGTTATTGGTGTGACGTCATACTGTTGTTATGAATAGGGGAATCCCCCGTCTCAACCCTAGGGTGAGACAAGGATATCTCACACTGGTAAAGTGTGGATACACCTGTCCAGGGTAAGAGATATTTCTGTTTTAACCTAGGGTAAGGACAGGGGGGGATTCCCCTGTTATAACAATTGTATGACGTCATGTCAACAAAGCTTTGACATCACATCAACAATGCAATGATGTCACATCAATAATAGCAGATCTCGGCAGAGAGTTCCGACTTTCTGGAAGTTCTGAAATCTACGTTTGTATTTCATAGAAATACCACTTGTATTTGATGTGGAAGAAAATCAATCATTACCCACTTTAGAAGTAAGACAACAAAGCCTAAGGCTAGACATTTAAGAATCTTACCCCTTGGGTTGAGTTTTTTTTGTCTTACTCCCAAGGTGGGTCCCAGAAATACCATCACTACATATGTACATCAATTTCACTGACAATATATATTTCTAGATAGTAAAGTTACATGTAATGTTGAAAGACATGTGTTCAAAGGAACATTGTTTATTACCATCAAAAGAAAAATACATATTTGGGTGCAAGATTTGAAAATATCAACCAGAGGGAGGAAATTCTTAAAACTGTAAACCCTTAGGCTTGCTATGGGTATGATGATTCAAGGATATGATCCCAACAGTAATTATGGATACCCCTGTCTACACTAAGAGGAGATAACTTTTAATAGGATTTAAAAGGATATCAGTGGATGCAGGCGTTGCTGCCTCTATATCCACATCAGTATAATTTGAAATACATTGTGGTAAACATAAAATAAGCATATATATAAGGCGCTGTTTGATCGTACTTCAACTCAAGATCGTTCCAGAAGTTTTTCTCAAAGTCAAATACGTTACCAGATGAAATAACATCTTGTGGGAAACTATTCCAGATATTAATTATTCTTTGAGTAAAGTGATGTTTTCTAATATTTAAATGACAATGTTGTTTGAGATTTTTTTTACTGTGTCCACAAGTTTTTTCTTGAGCGGCGAGATCGAATAATCCCTCCACCAATTTCGGATCATATAGCCCATTCATAAACTGGAACACGTTGATCATATCGCCACGCAAGCGCCTGTATGTTAAAACTTGTACCACCATCTCTTTTATAATGTAATAACAAAGGAATTTCCTCAAGTTTCAACTTCATATATATTTTTAAGTGTCTGCCTTTTGATGCTAACATCACTTTGTCACCTGATGACATTTCATTATCTACGAATTACCAAAATCGCAATAAAATTATTCAGAAAAAAAGACATCTCAGCATTATTTTCTCATATGTCTCCTTGTCATCAGTTAACAATGCCCCAATCTCCTCAAGAAAGAACATTTTAAAATGTCCTCATCAAAAGATAGCTGTTACCTTCAATGAATTTGACTTGAGAAGTTCGGCATTCTCTCCATCATCTGGTGATATGGGGTAGGAATTTGGAAGGGGAAGTAACTGAAACAAAATAGATGCATGTTTGTTTATATAAAGTATATACATAGTACAATAAGTTCTTGCAGGCTCTCCATACACTCCTAGACACTCAAACATCAAAAACATTTATATCTACAGCTGCTGTATCTGTTTCATTTGATACTAAATTAAACATTGTCAAGGCTTTTTTAAAAGTGTAGTGTACACTTAGTGTACTACAGGATCACACCAGACAGGAAATTTTATATAGAGCTTGTTTTTTTAAAATACTATGGTCAAAGATTAACAAAAATCTTTGACCCTAGTATTTTAAAAAAAACAAGCTCTAGACAAAATTCCCTGTCTGATGTGATCCAACAAAATATTAAATTCAACGAATAAAAACATCTATGTGATGAGAGAATTCAAACAAGGAGATGAACTGCAATAGTTCAAGAGATGGGTTTTTTCACATAATACATAACATTTTACTTATATTTTGCACTTAATCTGTAACCCCTAACCTTTGAACTCTAACTCCTAACCGAAATCTGATATTTTAAAACCAAAATGTTCTCAAAGTTCAGAACCATTGAGAATCTAGTCTATGATGTATCGTAATTCTCACTTTTTGTGGAGCGTCGCACTCAGGGACAAGCCATTGTAAGTCGGACGCCTTCGGCAACTGTTTCTCGGTGAATTTCTTCAGTAAAGAGATGGCCACTGACTCTGCTGAGTGGGATACAAACCCGCTATCCAAGGAGCTACAAAGAAATCAAGGGTACAGGGAACAAAAATCAGCTTTTGGTAAGTCAAAAGTTTTTGGCTTTATATGTAGTGGATACTAATACTGAGTTTGATTCCCGAAGTCGTGGTACACATGGAATTTTCAGAGAAAATGTTTTTATCCTGCCAATACAACTCCAATACAGGTGGAGTATAAAATGGTCTAGGGTGATTGTTGCGATATCAGTGCTGTAGCATTCAAGTGAGGTGGCACTATAAATTATATGGTTGGAAGCACGGTCCCACTACAAACGGAACACAATACATCTCCAACGCACACACAGGCATACACACACAGGGAGATATTAGTCAGGTGGCATAGGGCTAGTAGTAAGTGACTGATAAGGCAGCTCCTGCGAATTCCTCATCATTGTATTGATTAGTGTATATGCTAAGGGTATTAATAGTATAAATTGTACATCTATGTACTGTAAAGCGCTTTACAGTGGCTTATTCTACCTAGATAGGGCACTATATCAAATGTTGTATAATATTATCATTATTAAATGCAACAGCCAGACCAGTGTTCCAACTCTGGACCCTCCAAATTCTACACGGACGCTCTACCAATTGAGCTATCTGGTCACCAACGACAGACCCAGTCCAGTTCAGCTACATCCCTCCCTCCTTGTTTTAAGCCCACCCACCCCCACCCCCTCAAGATGCAAGTATTTATAACCCAGGTTAAAAAATCCCCTGCTTATCATTCACCTAATACTTGAAACAAGAAATGGTAAGCTCGCCAATTTTGTAACTGGAAAAAGAGAAATACAACAGCCAGACCGGGGTTTGAAACCCGGACCCTCAAATCTCTAGACGGATGCTATACCAATTGAGCTACCTGGTCGCCGACCACCGACCCAGTCCAGTTCGGCTGCAATGAGCAAGCGATATCAAACCCCGATGAACCTAAAGCAAGTTTTGATATGGAAACAACGGTGTTACTGATAATAATAATAATAATTTGAGGTTCTTATATACCGCTTTATCACAACCTAGTTTGTAGGTCGGTTCAAAGCGGTTCACAAATTAATATCTGTGGTTATAGGACCTTTGCAACCAACCAATATCTTTCTTAACTCCCATTTCAGCGCTAACAGCCAGCATTTAACAATTCTAGCACTGCCCAACCATATACTCATTTACAGATGAGTAGACTGGAGCAAGCGGAGTAAAGTATCTTGCTCAAAGATACAACACAATGCCGTGCCGTGACTCGAACTCGCAACCCATCGATCACGAGCCCGGCGTACTACCACTGGACTACCGTGCCTCCATTTATGACCAAATTATTTACCTATAGTTGGAAGGTTTTCTCACCTTTGTTTCTCTACACTTGTGTTACTTTTCTGTATATCTGCATCTGAAACCAATGATAATCAATAGGTCATTTTTTCGTCAAGACTGAAAGTGAAAATAAAAATTCTGTGACTTTGAACCAAACCCTTCCATTTCAAAAATCCAGAAGATTTGTGAGATTGTTACATATAAATCTACCATCTTATCTGCAGGATGCTGTTAGACTTTCTCTGGTCATATATATTTGATGAGCTTTGTGGAAGTCTGGGAAATTTTTGTCCCGAGAATCAGACGTTAGATGCACACCCAACAGTAGGACTCAGACCTTAACTATCAAACTTACTCGTTATACATAAACATTGAAATTGATGCATACAAGCAATATTTTACACACAGTTCCAATCTAAGATTCTGAACATATACAGGCATGTCGAAATATTCTACGCACGAACGTTATTTCTATGAATGTACATAATATTCAATGTAAATTTTACTGAAAATATGTGCATTTTGTTGTGTAATACTGTAATTTTTCTGATACGAACTAGTTTTTACATATCGGCTTGTCATGGATAGCCTCATATAGGATGCCTTTAAAGTGAAAAATGTGCAATGTAAGCGCTCCAAATGACCTTAGCCGATGCAAGGTCTTAAAACCCAAAACAAAATAGATCTTAACGGATTTGACACAATTTGTTCCAATGCCTGGATCTCTAGATCTGGCCCCAAGATCATGAAACAATCTTAGAATTAGTTTTTTTGCTTAGCCAATCACTTAGGACGTCACTTTTCATAGCGTTATTTCTGATTGGTTAAGTCAAAATTTTAGACAAAATTTTAGACTAAAGATCATTTCTTGAACTTGGGGCCTGGATAAACTTTTGCCAGCACTCTCTAGACCTGGTGACTGCAAGGTAGGGGGGAATCTTACCGGAGTACAGGGATGCTAAAGATAAGGAGAAAGCTTACCAGAGTACAGGGAGGCTAGAGATAAGGGGAGAAATCTTACCGGAGTACAGGGAGGCTAGAGATAAGGGGGGAAATCTTACCGGAGTACAGGGAGGCTAGAGATAAGGGG
>NW_018407346.1:163009-189474 GCF_002113885.1 Mizuhopecten yessoensis
AGGCTAGAGATAAGGGGGGAAATCTTACCGGAGTACAGGAAGGCTAGAGATAAGGGGGGAATCTTACCGGAGTACAGGGAGGCTAGAGATAATGGAGGGGAATCTTACCGGAGTACAGGGAGGCTAGAGATAAGGGGGGAGAAATCTTACCGGAGTACAGGAAGGCTAGAGATAAGGGGGGAAATCTTACCGGAGTACAGGAAGGCTAGAGATAAGGGGGGAATCTTACCGGAGTACAGGGAGGCTTGAGATAAGGGGGGAATCTTCCCGGAGTACAGGGAGGCTAGAGGTAAGGGGGGAAGCTTACAGGAGTACAGGGAAGCAAGAGATAAGGGGGGGAATCTTACCGGCGTACAGGGAGGCTAGAGGTAAGGGGGGAAGCTTACTGGAGTACAGGGAAGCAAGAGATAAGGGGGGAATCTTGCCGGAGTACAGGAAGGCGAGAGATAAGGGGGGAAATATAACTGGAGAACGGGGAGGCTAGAGATAAGGGAGGGGAATCTTACCGTAGTACAGGAAGGCTAGAGCTAAGGGGGGAATCTTACCGGCGTACAGGGAGGCTAGAGGTAAGGGGGGAAGCTTACAGGAGTACAGGGAAGCAAGAGATAAGGGGGGGAATCTTACCAGAGTACAGGGAGGCTAGAGGTAAGGGGGGAAGCTTACTGGAGTACAGGGAGGCTAGAGAAAATGGAGGGGAAGCTTACCGGAGTACAGGGCGGCTAGAGATAAGGGAGGGAATCTTACCGGAGTGCAGGGAGGCTAGAGATAGGGGGGGAAATCTTGCCGGAGTACAGGGAGGCTTGAGATAAGGGGGGAATCTTGCCGGAGGAGAGGGAGGCTAGAGATAAGGGGGGAATCTTACCGGAGTACAGGGAGACTAGAGATAATGGGGGGAATCTTACCGGAGTACAGGGAGGCTAGAGATAAGGGGGGAATCTTACCGGAGTACAGGGAGGCTAGAGATAAGGGAGGGAATCTTACCGGAGTACAGGGAGGCTAGAGATAAGGGGGGAATCTTACCGGAGTACAGGGAGGCTAGAGATAAGGGGGGAATCTTACCGGAGTACAGGGAGGCTAGAGATAAAGATAAGCCTTGTGACGATAACAACGACAGGTTAGATGGGTTCTGGCTCACATCCTCCGTCACTGAAATAGAATTTTCATACTCAAATTATTCGTAAAATTATAACCCATTTACTGATTTGGTACACAGGTTTGAATGAGTAACAAATTAAACAACATTGAAAAACTTTGAAAACGTGAAATAGTTTTTTAAATGAAATTATAGAATTTATTGAAAAGTGGATATGGTGGATATTAAATAAAAGATGCTAGGCAAATTAAGATTACATACTTGCCAGCTCTCCATATCTTAGAGGGAGAATTCCAATTTTGGACCCTAGGCCTATAATTAAGCATTTTCAAACAGAAACTAAACTATTTCTATTTCCTAAGATCTGGAGATTTCATTTGAAAGAACAGCTCAAAAGATTCCATTTAAAAGAGTTATTTTTCCTTAGGTTGTACATATGCACATTTTATTCATTTTTAATTCAAAGCTCACATAACATTCCCCTGGAAAATTCAAAAAGTTGGGAAGGATAATTTGACAGTCAGTAATAGTATGACCAGCTACCAGCCAGTTTTTCCAGCCAGCAAATAAAAATGGATGGCATAAAAAATTGATAAAATAATGGCAGCCGACTTTAAACAGATTTTACTCCAATGTGACACCAGCTCATGCATAAAAGATACAAACAAACATTATTTTCAACATTTTCTTACTTGTCAGTTCTATTCTTCCCTCATCCAAATCACTTGACTCAGAGCTGTCTGAAAGTTTATGAAAACAAATATCTTCAAAATAAATATAACTTGATACAACATCAGTTATCAGGAAATTTAGATATTAGATCATACGTTTTTTTACATATATATATACATCGTTTTTTTTCCCCTTAAAGCAAATAAAGAGAAGAAATTGATATACTGGCAAATATTTATATGTCTCCCTTCTTTAGCTTAGTAAACTCTGACTACATACGTAAATTAGCATATACACAGTGAAAAAAGGCTCGGCGGATTGATATTTGTTTCAAATATGGCGCCGTTCACGCTTCAGTGAGATAACATTCAAATTTCTTTGGCGGTTACATCAACAATGTCGGCTTTGTTCTGACCGCGTCACTCCACGAGCAGTGTGTCATTGCGCGTACATGATGACCGTTGTAAATGAATAGAAAAGTTTGAAGGGCTTCTCACACTGCTTGATTAAAAAGTTAAAAACCATGAAAGGAAAAAAAATAGTGTTGTTCCCTGCGTTTTTTCTAAATTTACTCCTATATCGATGTAGATTCATGGAACTATATTGTCCTAGCAACCACGGCTACCGTAGTTACAATAGTGGCAACATGCACCATAGAATATTGTTGTTGCCAATTGCATTCATACTACCTTATACGCTGTCAATATGAAGGTCAATCCTTAAATATTTTATAAAATAAATCTTTCAATGAAGTTTGAGTTATGTGGCTCCAACAAAATTTTGAGAAAAACGTCTCTATAAATGTTTATTGGCCCTGCTAGTTTTCAGCTTTGAGATTTTATATTTTGCTACCCAGGCTGTCACCTAGAATTTCTTGTCCAGAGTATCAGGATGATCGACGCCAAGGTATTTCAACCACCTAAAACATCCCCCCTCTCCCCAACCATGCCACTCCTCAGAAAAAAAACACCATAAAGTATCATAAATGTCTAGAAAGGACTTCAAAATTTGCAAAGGTCCCGCAAAATCAGACCAGTATCTATTTTTTAATTGATCATGACCTTCATCAATTTTATTAAGAAATTATTTCACTACAATCAATCTGGTCAACAGAAGTGTTCTAGCTCAACCATCCAAACGGATGTTAAGGGGAGGTAACTGTATATAGCATAAACAGCAGAGCAGTGGGACTGGGGTCCCTCATCCACGGTATCACATGTAGGTGAATAGCAGTTGAATATTTACTAAACTACGATCATTGGTAGAGTTTTGTAGTACACTCTATAGTGAAATCATCCTAGAGAGCATGTGTTCTAGCGAGGTCACAAACCTGGATTGTCGGGCGAGTCAACAGAAGAACTGAGAGGAGATGGAGTGCTCTGACTCGTAGTGGCTATACAAACAGAAATACAGCACACAACATTCAACAGTAGAAAACAAAATTTTGGATAAGCTTTGTCTTTAAGTTTCACAATCATCAAAAATTTTGAGAATGACATTAAAATTTTTTTATAGAAAAACAGAATACTGTTTCAGTTTGTCAATTCGATTTTGACGGTAGCTTTGAGTTTTTAATTCTGCTTCTAATTTCCTGCAAGGAAGAATAAACATATTCTCAAAATGATGAAAATTGTGAAACTAGACATAAATATCTGCCTTTCAAAACAGCCAATTTACATTCCCGATAGTTGTTCAAAGTCTTGCTTACCTGAAACGTCACGAGGATTGAATTGATTCAGTGATTAACTATATCATAATTACGTCGTTACATTACGACATATGGATAAAATCAAGAGACCACCGCAGGAGGACCCGCAATTGTATCCGCGTGTGATCAATGAGAAAATTGTTTGAACGACAAACACTGAAAATAGTGCATGACAAACTGTTTCTCATCTAAACATATTCTTAATGACTTCTAAGCTTAATGATCACAGAGATCCTAGGCCTGTGACTAATGCAAGCATATAGAAGATTTCCGCGGAGGAAAATCATGAACCTTTAAGCTATGTAGAAAGATATTTCCAAAACTATATTATCATCATGGCTTACCCTATGTACTTTTACGCTTAAAATGGTGTCAAAATATATTTTAACAAGTTTTTAATGATTTGTTAATGGCGGACTATTTTCATACATGGATCAATTTGTGTGGATACTTTTTTCAAGTTCAGGATGTCACCTGAAGCCAGCAGCGTAAGTGCTCCATAAAGAATATGTTTGTTGCCAACTGCGTTCATACTACCGTATACGCAGTCAAACTGAAGATCAATTATTATATTTACATATTTTCCTACTATGATGGTACACTCAGAATAAAGCTAACTCCAATACATTTGCTTTTATAATGGTACAAAGCCTCCGTAACGTGCGTAAATCCAAACAAATGAACAGCCTACAGCCTGTATGACGTCACAATGTAAATTACGTCATCAATAGGAAACAATGGTCTCCAAGGAATCTCACTGCGTATACAGTAATTTATACGCAGTCACGGTTTACACAGCTTCAATGGGAGCGAATGTAAATATAAGATATTATTCTTACTTGTTTTTAGCTTATGATATAATTTCTAATAATGCTAATCTGTGACATTATGATAAATAATAATAATGAATAAATTTCTATCTTTTTCTTTATTATTACAAGGTTGTTAACTCATTCAACCCTGAAGACACATTTGTACTCTTCCAATTCAAAGGTTGGAATAGTTCATTATGAAATATCAGGGGTGAGTGAGTTAACAGACTTTGAACAACAGAGTACAGGAAGAATTACACACAAAGAAATAATTATAATAAAATATTGTCTTTACAGCATCAAAGACAATGATAGGAAAAATCATAGCAAGTTTAATACAGCGAAAAAAAGACAAGCTTACGAATTACACGGAAATAAAAGGTGCCCGCAAAGATATTGATAATATGTAATAGGCAATAAAAGTTTACATAACAACAGTCAAATGACGTCACCACAAAACAACAATGTGTGTATGCTTACTGTCTGTCCTTCCGTCACTGAAGGCAGGAAAACCTCGTCCTTTCTGTAGTGAAGAAAATAACGTAGTTTTTTCAGATATCACTTGTGATCTATATAAACTTTATTTATTTGACAACAATTACAAAACAAGTTATTTCAACTTATATTAATCACTCTTGTTAGCTAGCAGGGTGTCTTAATGTGGGAAGAAACTGGAGTAACAAGAGAAAACCCCAGCGACTGGGTAGGTGACCTGTACCTTTCATGTTTGATCGGGGTATCAAACCCCGACCGCCTTGGTGAAAGGCAAGAGTGTTATCCACTGCATCACCCGACCACCTTAAATCATTTGATTAAGGCTAGACGAATATAATCAAGAGAGTAATTTGCAAGCAATGATTCCGATTTCTTTCTCACCAGCTCTCAGAGTTCATGGTTGGAATCTTGTGTAACCAACTTTTGTTTTCATTAAAAAGCTGGTTGCTGGCAAAAACAAATCATTTTTCATGAACTATGAACCGGCTTCTTTACAGGGAATAAAATGTTTATGATACAATAACCTATCAACATCAATCGGCTCCTTTTGAAAACTAGTACTTTTTTGAAAGCTTAGCAAAAACTTCAACTCACTGCCAATTACAGGCTTAATGATTTTTGAACAAAAAAATAGAGATATCATTTTATTTAAAAAGCAGTTTTAACTGCAATAAATCAACTTAATTATGATGCTTATTCACAAAATTCTCAAACCTCTTTTAAGCGCTCTCGCTTGCGTACGCGGATTCGTTGTTTGAGTTCCTGGATTTCCTCATCCGAGTCCCCCTCATCCTCTTCGTGAGTGTGAGGACTGATGATGTGATTCCATTTCATCTGCTCTATAGCAGCAATGAGAGCCTCCGAAATGCTGAAGTGGGCATTCTCCTACAAATTTAACACTACAGATTAATAAATGTACAAAAGGGACAGAGCATTCTATGCCTGTCCAATATCGTGTGCAGGTTTTGTTCAACTTTGAACTTCATATTATACGAATATTCACCCAAATATATGGTCTTGTTTGATTAAGTTATTGTCAGGTTTAGATCTGTCAACCAATCAAAGTGCAGAATGCAAATCAATGATGCACAGATTGTGTTTAACGTCAAACTTTTTTTAATAGATCGTACCAACTTAACAAGTTTCATCAATGATATGAATGGACACTCCCCATACCATAATACATCGATCAAAAATGTTAAAGGGCATATGAAAAGTAGCTTCATTCATATTTACGTTTATATATATAGAGGATCTGTCAATCGTTTCCCTTCATATTAGATTTATGTCACAAATTTTGGATTCTTCATGTTTGGGAGCCTCTGACGAAAAACGAAAATACGAAAAATCCATAACCAGTATCATAAATCTAATATGAAGGTTAACGAATGACAGATTCTATATATCATACAATACAAAGTAAACTATATAATTGTGATCTATAATGAATATTTTGCACTTGGCAGCCTTTTGAAACGATAAGTTGGAAGTGATATAACACACGTGACTTAGGTATATGACACTGCATAACATGGTATTCATATAATAAAATGATATATATTGCTACTCACCTATCTGATTTTGCAAAGGCGTGCTCCTCATTTTGTCAAGGCTAGCACAGGTGTGCTACTTGTTTAATATAGATTACTTCAGGTGCACAATCCACCTTGTTTAGTTTACCACAGTTGTGCAAAGATCACTATTGCAGGGGGATATGGGACATACAAGTTAAAAAGAGTATATCTTTTTTTTCATTTCTTCCTCAAGTTATGCAGATGTATACTTAACTTGTCTATTTTACCACAGGTGGAGATTTATACTCACCTGGACTGAGTTAGTCAACTGTGTTCCTCACCTGACGCAGATTTATACTCACCTTGTCTAGGTTAGCACAGGTGTGAAAGTCTTGAGAGGAAAGGTAATTAATAAGGGACTGGCCCTGTTGGGGCTGGGGAAAGTAGCCCTCTCGCGCCGCTGATCTTCGCAGATGGTCACTTCCTGATAGGGTTCAATAGATTGAAATAAAACTTTGTTTAACAAATACAGAAAAAGGGCTATGACTTCCAAAACAGGAATAACTCATTAATCGTCTGTAATTCATGTATTGTTAATGTTTTACTCTTAAGTCATCGTTTAGATGTTTGTAAATGTTTATTATCTATATAGAAAAAATATAACAAATGCTTATAATGATAAACACGCCATTCGGATTTATATGTCTGCCTATGCCCCGCTTTGACCATCAATATACAAATCAGAGAAACTAACTTAAACGCAAAAACTTAATGTTGATGGAGATGCTGACAAAGTCAATTGACCATGAAAGGTAGGCAGCATCCAACATTTGATGAATTGAGTTGTACTACCGAAGATGCATCTATGGTCCAAGTTTGGTTGATCTAGCACTTTTACTTTCAGAGAAACTAACTTAAACGCAAAAACTGAATGTTGAAGCCGTCGCCGGAAAAGCAACACCTAAGTCTCGCTTCCACTTTGTGTCGGCGAGACAAAAAAAACCACTATCAACTCATTAATAATTGAAAAGATACACAACTTTCCTCCATTAATTTAAATTACATCAGATTAACACTAGTAACATTTTATCAAGCAAATGGTGCTTCAGGACTCCCAAACATTCCTTTTTAAATGTCACAAAATTGTTTTTTAATAAATATAGGGCGCTAAAGAAAAATATCTGGTGCTATAGGCAATACACTAAATATCTGGTGCTATAGGCAATACACTAAATATCTGGTATCAAAGGAAATATTCTATTTATTCAAGATATAGTGTTGCACAAAAATCTGAATCAGAAAATAAGGGGGGAAAAAGCAAATTCAAAAAGTTCTGTACATCATTTAACCAATTAAATGCTCTGAGGCTAAGCTATTTGAAATAATTACAATGTTTGCAGAGCCTTTCAAAGTTCTCATAAAAAAAAAAAAAAATTGACACTTTGTGTAAGCTGTTAAATTATGGTGAAGAGTTGAAATTCACAGACCAGAAAAAGGGATAAATATGGTATGTATACTGGTTTCACCTCTGAACTTCCATTTCAGTGCTAAACTTTTCATCCTCAGAATTGAAGGGGTTACGTTTTCTTATTTTCTCTGTACCCCTGGAATATGTCAGGATTTTTGCTTTTTTCTTTATGTGCAACCAATCAAATAATAGTTCACTGTGTGCCTTCAATTTTGCCACAGCATATTTATTCCAGGGGAAGGGGGAGGGTCACTACTTACTGTGTCCATTGCCTCCCAGTGTTTGAGCTTTGTCAGAATCCAGCACCTTCCCATCCACAGAATCAGTAACAACATTTTTAACACCAATATCTGACCTTGACCTTTTATGACCTAGTTTTTTGCTCGGAGAGGATTTTGCCAGATTTTCTGAGTCTTTCTTTTGCGACCGGCTTTCCGAGTCGGAGAAGATATCTTCTGGTTTACACTTTGTCCGTATTTTTTTCTTTGGCAAATTAGTGTCACTTTTTGCAATTTGGATACCAGATTTACTCACTTCCATTAACATTTCTGATTGACTTCGAAGTAATACTTTATTTTGCTGGCTGCCATTTTCAGAGTCTTCAGCTGTTTCAAAGGGATCAGACTGGTCCTGATTAAAGTCCATGTTTCCTAGAGGGTCACTGTTGATGCTATTATAGAAACTGAACTGTCCGTCGGTAGGGTCGGACAGATGGGTATCGTGTGTTGGGGATTCTGAGCCTGACTTTCGTAGAACTGTTCTCAGAGCTTCTTTCGCTAAGGCTGTAGTTTCCTGAGGGCTACCAGTGGAAACTGTAACCAAAGTGATTTAATTAATGTAGCAAATACTTCATATAGCTATATCATATCTTTAATGGCTTGTTTAAAGTAGGATCATAATCACAACATGTGCATACCTTTTGGTATCTATAATCAAAGCGAAGTGTCCCGCTGATCAACCATCCTCGATACTCCCGGGATTATGCTCACTTACGCTGTCTGCACCCCTGGAATATGTCATAGCAAAATTGAAGGCATAATGACAGCTATTTGATTGGTCTCAAGTAAACAAACCTGACCAATCGCTAGGATGATACATGTACTTTGAAGATTACAAAGGACCGACACCCGACTTCAAAGTCAGTCAATTTTTACCGTTTCACGACTGCAAGATTCTTTTGATGTACATCAAAGGATCGAACTAGTCTTCTTGTCTCATCAACAAGGTGGCGCACACTGAGCCTTCAATTTTGCTATGACATATTCCAGGGGTACAGAGAGCGTAAGTGAGCGTAACCCCTGGATATCGAGGATGCTGATCAACCCACAAACCTACAACTGATGTTCGCTCCGTCACCTTTAACTTTAACGACTTGTTATTACATATGCAACAAACAAAATGAATCTGAAAGTTTGGTGTTTAAGGACTCCTGTCCCACTGCAGACAAAGAATTCCACAAAAACAAATTTCATATACACAGTAACCTCCCCTTAATTACGTTTTGGGTTTTACTGTAATGCGACTGGACCAGAATACTTCCATAGACCAGCTGGTAACACTGTTAGGTCTATGACCTTGGTAATTAGGACTCCCACATTTTGACGAGGGTTACTCATCATAAAGGGCCGTGTTTGATTCCTGGTCTAACACTGTTGTAATTTAACTCACTGCTGTTGATTTTGTTTGGTTATTTCATCTTAGTTAAATCTTTGGCAATGGTACAGAGATCCTCTAGCAAACTTTGACAAATTAAAAAGGATGTTTCCACACTTGTCCCCTGTAACCCTATCGATTCTTGCTGAGGATTCTTTTTTAGTGATTTGGATTTCTTTTTGTAAATAATTACTCTCATAAAGCAGAGCCGCGGGTTAGGCAACCAAAAAAATCACCCCTCAGGTAGGACATTTCTCTGTCACACCCATCAAGGTAGGGGAAGATTCTATTTATCAGAGTGATAATTCTGATCAAATGACATTGCAACTTCTACAAATTGTTGATAATAATAGCTTTTACCAATATTTGCCATTGATTGGTTGCATGTGTTTTACATAATATCAACAGCTATAATCATTTAAGGACGAGCCAGGTTTTGGTGGTGGAGGAAAGTTTGTGTACCCAGAAAAGAATCTGCCAACCTGCAAGTTGTCATTTTAGCAAGATATGCTTAATATCGACACATGTTATCAAACTACAATTCCCTGTTAAACTGCAAAATTTAAAATGGTTAAACCATATACCTATGCTCGATGGTAGAGCGTATTCATCCGATTTACACAAGATACTTTCTCTCTTGGGTGACGTGAAAGGAGGAGCAAGTGCCAGCGCCCCCTGGTGGTATGAACTTCGCCTGGCAGGTTCGGGAACAGGCGCTGAACTGCTCATCATTACAGGAGCACTTGACGTTCTCCCATGGTTCAACTAACACGAAAAAAACGGAAACTTAAATTCATATTCTCATAACAATGACGGTTTCAGTAAAGCTAAATCAATATGGATATGCACTTTGGAAATAAAGATTTCCAATAATAGACATTAACAATAACAAAACAGCCGAAAACGTAAACGTCCTGTTTTGATTACTGTACCTGTAAGGTTCACTGACGTTAGATATTTAGTTTTTGTTTATATTCCCAGATCTTGTATCAGGTTATACTCATATCTATATTGAACTCCAAAATTTCATATTCCGCAAGCAAATGGTATAATCATATTGAATCTGAATGAAACTAGAATCCTTGCCAAGATGCTTAAAAGATGCTAAATCAGTGATTTATAATTTGTGCATCAACCTTTAAAACACAATTTCCACACCACTGAGATAAAACTTACCAGATAGCAAAATATATTAGAAGAGTAAAATTACCTGCAAAATTAGTTTTTTTACGTTGTACGTTGAGCAAATTATTGGAGGCTGAGAAATGTTGTTGAACAGTGATGAAGCTACAATCACCTTTTGAACAACTGAGCCTCGTAGAACTACAGAAAATTACTGATAAAATGACATTGCAACTTCTACAACTTTATCGTTTTGAAACAAAAAGCACATACAAGACCCAGATCCAGTTCAGCTAGTAGAGCGACCTTGTTCTGTTCCACAGCCTGAAGACAAATATTCAGCGAGCTGTAGTAATCTTTACATCGCAAAAAGGCGTGGTCTGTAGATAAAAAAGTACACAGTAAAATTGAAATGTATGAGCTGTCAGGAGTTTAATTTTAATATCAGAATCTAGCTGTTTCAGCTGATAACGTAATGAAGAGTAAATTTGTACTTAGTAGATGAATCAGTTTTCATCAGAGTGACCGGAGCAATTAATTTCTTCATATCAGTTGGTTTTTAATATATTCAGAGTATTTTTCAATACATACCATATGAAGGATTATAAACAGGAAATACCTGAATTTTGTAATTTACAGAGGGTAAGTTATTTGAGTCAACTGTAATTTACAGAGGGTAAGTTATTTGAATCAACTGTAATTTACAGAGGGTAAGTTATTTGAATCAACTGCAATTTACAGAGGGTAAGTTATTTGAATCAACTGTAATTTACAGGGGGTAAGTTATTTGAATCAACTGTAATTTACCACAGCTCTAGACTTAACAACCAATAGGAAGCTAGGAAGAAGAACATGTAAATACAAATAATGTCTGTTCTGTACTATACAAAGTCTTTCTTTATTGTTGCTCTTCTTCATTTTCCTTTTCACAGTTGATGTAGTGTGTTGCACATTAACCTTTCATAATGCAAGATTGCATGTACCGTATTTGCCATAATTAGCGTTCATCCCCTTTCCCGGGAGGAATTGAAATTATATTGACCCCTTCCCCCTCCCAGGTCTGGTTAATACTTCATAGTATTTACACTTTAGAGCAGAGATTTATGTCAGGTGATCATGGCTGGACTTACTAAGAAGGGGATACAATATTTGATTTCTAAGTTTCCAGCCTCAATGGAATATTCATAATGTACTTCAGCGATAACAGTTGAAGTTGCACAACTTTTTTTATCATAACTATAATATTCAATTATCTTTATAAGAGCCTCCATGTAAGCCAATTTTTTTAAGCACCCTGGTTGATAAGTATGGCAAATAAGGTAGTCTCTGAAAAAGCTGTTGATTGATCATACTAAAGACATTCTCTGGCAGTGTCGTACACATGATTTGTGCTTATGTCACTGTTTCTCAAAATGTATTGCATATCTACCAAATTAAAGATTCTGAAAAAGGTCTTAGTCTGAAACTAAAGCAAACTTAATATTATTTTTTCAAGCCAAAACATCAGGAATGAAGATAATGTAAAATACTAGCAGCTTCCTACCAACTCGGCTAGGGAGAATTTCTCTTCAGCTCATTTCGTAAAGCGTAAGACTTGTAAATCAGAGGTCGGGGTTTCGACTTCTAATGGAGGCATTAAAAAGAATAACTTCCGTGACAAGTACAAGATAGAAAATACAAATTTTGTAAAACTGGTACATCACCTATATATATGTACATACAGCTACATTTATTACAGGGTAAACTTATTACAGGGTAAACTCACAATAGAGTTACAATCAAGTTATACAGGTTAATTTCTGACTTGTGGTGTGTATTACCATAGTAATATTTTTCCAGGTGTTTCCTATGACTGACGAGAGTTTTTAACAGGCTGGACAGGTTATGTTCACTCAGACTCTCCCTAACCCATCTATGTCCCTTGCTTGTTTCCGGTGAAGACAGGGAACGGCGGTTGATTTTTTCTATAGCTGGAGCAAGGACGGGGTTGAGACGTTTCAATCCCTGAACAAATGGCCAAAAGTCCTGCTGACTGCCAAAATCCCCCTGAAGAAAATAAATATCAAAGATATAATGAAAAGGGTAAGAGGCAATGCTGCATCTGATTCGTCAGATGGATCAGTAAATGTAGAATTCAGCTAACTGTCAGAGTGGATGCAGAAAGGCAATGTTGGTAACTGATTCCTCTATTGGATCATTACGTGTAGTGATCGATGAAGGATTGGGGAACCAAAAGGTAGGAATGCTGATGCAAGTAAACGTGGGTACAATCGAAGTGATTTATTCACAATATCTAATCCAGGAACTAATGGTGAAAACTTTGTATAGACCAGCCGTAGCCTCACTGGATGGTGAAACTAGTCAACACTAAACACATTACCTTTGTAGTGAGGTGGGAGTATTGCATCATAAATATAAGATATATACATATAACTTACCTGTCTAGACTTTTATTTACCTGTATACAGTATAACTTACCGGTGTACAATATATCTTACCTGTGTAAAGTATAACTTATCTGTGTACAGTATATCTTACCTTTGTAAAGTATAACTTATCTGTGTACAGTATAACTCACCTGTACACAGTATAACTCACCTGTATACAGTATAACTCACCTGGGCACAGTAAAACTCACCTGTATACAGTATAACTCACCTGTATAAAGTATAACTCACCTGTCAATTCAAAAGAGATATAAGATTGAGCACCAACATCTAGATTCTGTATTTTATTTACGGTTCTGATGACGGCTCGTCTAATTAGCCGAAACATGTAAACCGTACATAAAACATGGATTTCAGATTTTGTACCGTATTCAGTGGTATTGTTGCTCATCATTTCTATTTTCATTTATGTGTATACAGCATAACTTATGTGTACATACAGTATATATAACTTATGTGTATACAGTGTAACTTATTTGTAAATAGTATAACTTATGTGTATAACTTGTGTATATACAGTGTAACTTACAGTATGTGTATAAAGTGTAACTTATGTGTATACAGTATAATTTATGTGTATACAGTATAAGCTTCCTGTGTATACAGTATAAGCTACCTATGTACAGTATAACTTATGTGTATACAGTATAATTTATGTGTATACAGTATAAGCTACCTGTGTATACAGTATAAGCTACCTGTGTACAGTATAACTCACCTGTATACAGTATAAGTTATGTGTATACAGTATAAGTTATGTGTATACAGTATAACTAACCTGTATACAGTATTACCCACCTGTATGCAGTGTAACTCACCTGTATACAGTATAACTTATGTGTATACAGTATAACTCAGTGTATACAGTATAACTCACCTGTATACAGTATAACCCGCCTGTATACAGTATAACTAACCTGTGTACTTTTGAGGCCGTGGTGAAGGATAAGCTCAACTTGTTTACACACACGCGGCAGTCCGCCGTAGGTGTTCCATACGTTGTTGGTGTGTGTAGCTAGTAAGCCCTCAACTATCGACTTTAGTCCATTGATCAGGTCATGTTTCTCTAACCTTATAACAGAAAAACAATGAAATCACTTATTAGTATTTGAAATACAAATCAATCAAACAATAAATCAATACCAATGCAAAACCATATACTTGTACAGTCAACATATATTTCATCTAACGTTAGTGTAGGCAAACTCGTCACATTAGTAAGGTTTTCGGTTAATAATTTGTCCAGGTACGCATGTATCAAAATGCCGACAAGCACCAGTACATTCGACTGAAATGCTTAAATACAAACATTGTTGTAAAAACACCTGAATGATGTCACGCATCAACATTTATGACATCATCAGGCCAGGCCTTCTGTGGTTTTACTCAAAGTACAGTTTCACCACCTTCAAACATTTCACTAATTTGCAAGTAATGTAAGTGTTTCAATGTAACCTTTTGCATGTTAATGATTTACATTCAAATAATACATGATGCTTAATTTTCGATAACTTGAAGAAACTGATTAATGCTGTTTGAGTAAGATGGCTGGGATCGGCTAAGATGAGTTCAATTTATATGCATTGCAATGAAGACTCATGCAGTCCTGAACAAATATAAACTCCCAAATCGGTGCCCAAAAATGAGAGGCTCTAGGGCTTTCAATGGTTGCGACTTTTTGATGATTTGTCACATGTACATCTCTGATCGTCTTGCACATTAAAGGGAAACATCTGAAAAATTAAAACAATTTTTTGTGGGGCTTATTCAACAGAGACTGCCCCAGGTGTTGCAAGTGTACTTATTTTTCATGTAAAAATCAGTCTTTGGTAACTGTCGGTCTCTACGTACAATCATGCGATTGTACAGCAGTACTTTCAGGCTGACAACAAGTTCTTTTCAAATATAAATCTGGATCATTTTTAGGTGGTGTTTTAATTAAAGTGTCGTAAGATGATGCAAAAAAATCTTTTTTAAAAGATGCGGGTTGATTGTTTTCTAAATACACATTGCATGAAAATCTTTCCGAGCGTCATTTCCATAAACAAGCACTGAGTCATCAGTACAATGTATGTACCGAAGTTCACTTGTAGAAAAACAATTTACATGCATTGACGGCTCGGTCGACCATAAAACTGCAATTACCATTTATCATAAGATATCAGTATTTTAAATTTGTATGTAATGCATTAATCACAACCAATAGGCCTCAGATTAATGAGTTTAGTTGACGAGATGTCCGTCGCACAAACCAAATTTTTAAGATTCGTTGTGTTACAAGATACGGTGCCATGCCAAAAGTCAGGGGTCGACACTAACACTAGTCCGCTAGTCCTGGACAAGTAGATTTCAGCAAGGACTAGTGAATCACTGAACCTAACTGGTCCTTATGATTATAAAATAAGAATACTCCTTTTTAAAATTTAGAAAACAGCTTAAAATAAGATGTATTGCATGATAATTGTAAACATGTTCCTAAAACTTCACCATATGTTTATGGCAGTAAGTTATTTTAAGCCCCCTACGGTCGATTTCTTTTGATGTTTCGTGCTGTAGATCGCGAAATCTTAGACTGGTTACATTGATGAAGGACTAGTAAATAATCTATTCAACTACTCCTGTGGACTACCAATTGCAAGCAAAAACAGTGTCTAGCCCTGAAAGTGAAGGTAATTTTTAGGGCGTCATTTTACTTCCGTTTTTTTTTTATTTTGATTAAAAGGGGCATTTCTCGGAAAGTATGTAAGGGTTATGCCCCTTCTTCCACAGTCCACACATTTACTTAAGCGATGCTATGCAAAGGGTCATGGGTCACCGGAAGTGATTGGTCATCTGCGAAATAAACAGTTGTCTGTTGTAAACAGATGCTGCCCTAACAGAGAGAACTGTCTCTATCAGAGAAAAAGTTTCATCAAAACATTGCACGAATCAGGAAGAAAGCCAAATCAAATAGGACACCCTCTTCCAACAATTTATGGTGTTTTGCAACGTATTCGTGAAGAACGATCGATTGAAAACAGAGAGAGAAGTGGCTGACCCTCCAAGCTCACTGAACGGGATTCTCGTCAACTTTGTGGTATCGTTAAATCAAACAGAAGGAGATCTCTGGGTGAAATTACTTATATTTTTAATGAGTTTAGACCCGAAACCATTCATAAACGTACTGTGAAAAGAAAATTATACAAGGATTTTTTTTAAAAAGCGTGTTGTGAAAAAGGAAATCAGATACCAAACTGTTGATGATTACTGCAAAAACATGATGTTTAACTAATCATTTACTTATGTACTGTGTATATATACATTTCAGGTATCAGTCATCCTTATGATTAAAGATATAAAACTAGGAAGATGTTGACTCTCATTTGTGACTGATACTCAACTAACAGCTGAAACAAAGTGAATTTCATCAATATGCCAGTTCTACAGTGCCCTTAGTATAGACGGTTGTGATTGGGAATCCCAGGACCTGGATGCAGCATTTGCAGCTGCCCTAACCACTCCTTTTATTATTTCATTAAAGAACCGTCCACCCATCCTCTGGCTCAACCAGCAACGCACAAGTTAAAGTTGGATCCACCTACTATAGCCGCAGGATGTGATCCAGACCAATGGTCAGCATATGCATTCACCTGCAGACAGTGGGATATGTATACAACTGGAATGGCAATTACAGCCAATGTCTTGCCCACTGCCCTGTTCCACTGCTGTGACACTCATCTTTGTACAGACATTATGAAACAAGCCAACAACATCACCTCTCGTGTAATTTTGGAGGATGCAATGCGCACAATATGACAGAAATATCCTTGGAATTCATCCAAAAAGTGTACAAATCAATCCCAAAGCGCATAAAAGCAGTAATCAAGTCCAAGGGATATATCACAAAGTATTAGGTACGTTAAAGTCATGGTAATTACGTAGCAAATGACTTTTAATTTCAGGGGTGTCAAGCTGACAAAAATGGCAGCCATCTTGGATTTATCTTCACTTTTAGCACAGCACTGTATTTCATCACTGTTTTAATTAATAATATAACTTTTCCCTTCTTATACCTCTTTTTGTCAAAATGTTTGAAGGCTTTAACTGTGTTGAAGACTATAATGACGTTATTTACGTCACATCTTATGTATTATGACGACATAGGCCTACTGTATGGCATTTTCGACACAGAGTGGCAAATTTGGGTGCATGGCGAGTTTGCCTGCACTAACGTTAGAGTTTGAAAGGGCCCGAGTTCGAACCCCGATCTAGCCGTCCATTTTCCCTCTCCTGTTACATAAGAAACAGTGGCCGATCCAGAAGGGTTTTTTGGGCTTCAAGAAACCCTCCACTCTGATTTTTTTTCCTGGAAATTTGGAAAAAAAACAAAAACAGATAGGTATCTGGATCCGCCACGTTCACTGAGAAACACAACACCGGCTTTTATCATAATCACTAAAATAACTGTTTGTGCAATGCGGACATCTGTGGTGCAGACGAGAAATATGTTTATTGCTAACTGTGGCAGTTGATAATTTAATTCCAACTACGATCAGATTGCAGGGGCTACTGTAACTAGTCAGCAGACGTCACATGTTTTATGACACACCATGGGCATGGCACGAGGTGCCGTAACAAATGATCAGCTAACTAGAAAGCACGGGTAGAGCTGTTTTGCACATGGTTGTTATTCTATCGTAATGAGGAGTTAAAATTGGACGTAAAACACATTGTGTTCAGTGTTATCATGGTCACGCCTACCTGTGGTCAAAATCCTCATCTTCTTCCGCCATTTTTGTTTACCCATTCTGACATCTAGCCGCATTTTCGTACTATTTGGTCAGTACACACCCTTTAGATCAAGGAAATTGGTTTAAATACTCATATTTTGTAAATCAAGTTTAAATTTAGATCAATAAATATTTTTACAAATACCCTTTATCAATATATAGGTCTACTTCATTGACTCGTGGTATTCTACTCAGTTACCTCCCTTAGACGGCAATACTCCCAAAACCAAGTGTAAAACCATTTTATATTTGCATGTACATAATATGGGGTCCAATTAGGGATTAAGCCACAATATGGCTTTATGGATCATCCCAGATAAAGGCCTAAATTAATCGAATCCAATCCAGTTTTTAACACTTTGACGGATTACTAGTTCTATGGCACAAATCAGTAACTTATAAATAACATAATATATTAAAGTCCACTTTGCAAAATGTGATATAGACTACGTATTATGTCTGCCTTTTACCTGAATACATATTATTATTCTATCATTTCAAATGATAAATTGAAACAAGCAGACAGACATACCACGATGCTGAAGGCAGAGATTTACATTTATATGTGAGAAATTGAAATAAGCATTTAAAGGATCACCAATCGTTGGGGAAATCACGGAATTAGATTAGAACTGCTATCTAAGTCCGTGGGAAAATTAACAAGAGTTGCACTTGTAACTGCTGGGCACAAGTGTATTATGGACATTTTAATACACTGTCGTCACGTGCACGTACATCAAAGGGAGATATGTGCCATTCTTTCAAGAAACACTCTACCAGATAACATTGAGGACAATGTGGAAGATTAGCCTTTGGCTAAACATGTATTCTATCCTCAATAAATAAAGTTTATTATTATTGTTATTATTGATTTTATTAAGATACACTCTTCCCACTCTGGAAATTACAGGGCTCTCTTACGACGTGCACCTCTGTATAAGTCATGACGAAATAGAAGGCTCATGAGTCCACACCGCCCTCTTGGTGATATAACGTGATATTGAAGTTAACGTTAACTAGTTTTATCAATTAAAGCAAAAGGAAAGAATCCTTTGGCAGTATAACGGTAAAATTGACTGGCTTTAAAGTCGGTTGTCACTCGATCCTGTAACCAAATGGCAAGCCTCGTTCTGGACAAAAAATCTTAGTCCTCGGGTTGAGATTTCTCTATTTTACACAACCAGTAGCGATAGATTCTATTAATCTCAACCCGAGGGAGAAGATTCTTAAGTTGCCAAACACGAGGCTTTGCCGAGAAAAATTGCTTGATGCAATTAATATGATCAATGAACACCCGGTATTTACATAAAAGGAAACTAGTTGCCTTCTTGGTCCACTAAAGCATTAAAAAAGTCACCCTGTCAAAAGCGAACGTTGGTCATGTTACAGGTGAAGATCTGGGTAAGCGGCGAAAGTGAACGAGTCTGTAGTGACATTGTTTAAGCTCAAGACGGTATAACTATCGATGTGGTCAACGGAGTTCTCGTTATTTAAAGTTATTATACCTTCTGTTAAAATCTCGTAATCTGATTGGTTGAGAAAGATGTGAACATTTTCAATGTTACTTGCTCGTTTTACAAAGATAAAGAAGACAGGGTGACATTCCAAAAAAATATCACATGCGCCAAACGTATGCGTGCACGGTTCGTCCCAGTGCCAGGGTGTTATTCCAAAAATTGTTACATGCGCCAAACGTATGCGTGCACGGTTCGTCCCAGTGCCAGGGTGTTATCAAATCACATTCATGGTTGGTTCATTCGACAACTGTTGAGATGAAGTCTTGGTTTATGTCAAATCAACACAAGGACCTTTAAAAATGGTGAAGTGGTGAAACACCTAAACATGACACTCGGTATAATAAAATAAAAATCACATTCATGAGAGGGCGATATTGCATATTTTCACCCCTCGGAAAGCATTGTTGACATCGGCTTCGCCTCGGTCAACAATGCTAATATGCAATATCGCCCTCTCATGAATGTGATATTTATATAATAGCACATAGTCAATATATTTGAAAGTGAAACTGATGGACTTGGCTTTTTGTTTTTGTGTTACCAGTCCTGATAAGCTTTTCAATAAAATCGGCCTCATATGAAAACAAAAACTAGTTGACGTGAAGAAGGGTACAGTTTGTTCCCTTAGGATTACTTGCAGTCTGCTGAAAACTCATGCTGAAGAACTCAGCAAGCTACAATTTCATCCTCTGAATATTTCATTTTAGTCTTTGTCGTGTTTTCCACAAAATTTGCTCCAACATACTTTACACATTGGAAAATAAAGATTTCACCATAAGGGAACGACGGAAGACGTTCCTTCAGTTTGGAATGAGATATGGTGTTGAAAAATCGAAAGTCTTTATATGAGAAACATTTTTATGAGAGGATGCTCAAACCTGATCAAAAGATTACATAGTATACGGTGTCACAATACAGCGGTAACACTGCTTAAATGGTACTGTGCATGGTAGAAGGTTGGGTAATGGTTTAGTTGAACAATCACCAGTGCTATGGATACAACTGTTATATCTGTTTTGTGTAGTTTCAGAATACAATTCAGATAAAACAATTTAATGTCCTTATCAATATATGCTTTTCGAAAAACATCGTAATACAGAATTTTAATTAGTACATTGTTAAGAAGACCATTCCGTTTCACGATGTTGAAACTTTGTAACAATGTGCACGTGAAGGAGATTATTATGATCTGTTCTGTACCATTGAAAAAAATGTACGAGCTTTAATGTTTTGTGTTGATGTACCCGTACGTTCTATTTTTATAAGCCGAAATGTTTCCAGTTGGATGATAAACCATGGAATTTGACAAGCAGCTTTGCAGTTGAAATAAAAACAGTGATGTGATATGCACATTTACATGTTGTAAAGAATACATTGTCAAACGTAAGGAATTCATCAACAGGATCAACCAGGTTTTAAAGTAAACCTTCCTCAATAAAGCAACTATTGTATGTTTTCGATAGAGAGTTTTTAAACGCCGATACGGACAATTAGTACACTGTTTCTTTTCTATTATTTTGCCATCGTACATAACAAGAAATTTGCATTTTTAGCATTTTTGTTTCCGATATTTCTGTCACTGTTGTTAGTTGAAGGTAGCACAGCATAAAACAAAACAAAATAACAAATTCAAATGCTGTTTTCAGTCGATGTCATTGTAACCTTTGTACTGTGTACTAAATTTCTTCTGCCGGTCACTTAAAGATCTCTACATCTACTCTACACTGACTGTTCGACAAAGAAAAGTAATTTTAGAACAAACGACATATTTCGGTAAGATCTCAAGAGAGCACCGTTTTGGTTAACGTCTTATAAACAATATTGGATAATTACATAGAAGCGCATAAAACAAAAACAAGCAGACAAATAATAATAAAAAAAGACGTGCTCCTTTGGGCCGATGGGCAATAAAGCCCTTGTTTCAGTACAAGTAGGGTATGTTTCGGTATATTTAAAAATATTTTTGTCTGGTTGTGCGAAATATCATTTGTATTGTGTGTTTAAATATGATTTGTTTTTCGTTTTGACAAACGTAGAGACTATTCATTTTTAAAACCGTTTGACATCGCAATCAAATTTGGTTTAATTACTCTTTCGTTTAGGTGGTTTCAAATATTAATTAGGTTTGTGCATCATATATGATCTTTTATCAGGGTTTCTTTCAAACCCCCTTCTCGTGCTGCATGGCAGCAAGTACAACTACAATAACACTCAATGTCTGAGAGTTGTTTAATTACAGATTTGCTTTCTTCAATCTTGCTTATAAAGGATTAAAATGTTCGATTACAGGCAAGGCGTTTTACCATGAACATTAAGCTGTATTTTAAGTATTTCCATCAGCGAACAGCTTTTATATCAACCTAATAGCACTATATTACCACACACATCTATACGAAGGGAATACCAAAATATTATGATAACAAAGGATAAATGATCAGCTGCTGGTTCTGTTTAATATAAATATAAAAAATATAGATGAACATTAAAAACTATAATCTAGACATTCTGCTTCTGTTTAAAAAGTATAAATAGAAAGTTTACTTGATCATAGTACTATACATGTATTTTCTCCACTTTCATCTTGGTATTCGTACGTCATCGTTGCAATACTACCATCAGTTTTTCGTATAAATTATATATAAAAATAATATGATCTAATAATACGCCAGATTTATCTTAAGATTTGTCGTATCACAGCCAAAAACTGCGACTTCGTGTTGCCAACTGGGTTGTTCTGGCATTACTATATATTTGATCAAGTAGAGTATGTTACGGTATGTGCGAAATATAAATAATTATACATTTGATCAATAGTTTTTGAAAAGAAAACCATACATTGCGGGATTATTATGGAAAACACTATGGAATGGCTTTTCATCTAACAGTTATACAGTTAGATGATAAAACATTTTAATGTATGATTGTTTCCCTTCCACAATGAACCTCAAGTAAGATCGCTTGATACTACAATGTAGATTCGATTAAACGGGATGCCTCCTCTGCTTCTGTAACAGATACATATTCGCCAGTTCGTTTTATTAAAGAAGATTTGATTGGATCGTTGGTTTGGCCAATATATTTATCCTCTTCGTGACCATCATTGCTTGCAGCTTCGACATCATCCGAGTGCTGGTCAGAAGTAACAACATATATGGTATCTGTCATTGTTTCTGGAGCTTTGTAGTTCCGACAGGGAAAAATCATGATACCGGCGCTGATTATCATCAACACTCCCGCCAAAACAAAAGCAGCGTCATACGATTTCAACGTATCAAACAGTAGGCCTGAAATATGATAAAGTTTTGTAGTAAAAAAATTGTATATAGTCAAACAATAATAAAAACACTTCCTTTTAATTAATTACTAGTCAAATGACCTTATAAGTCTGTTTACCTTGTCACAAAGTGCACTACAGAAAAAAATAGATTAAACTATTTGATACTATTTATAAAGTGACATGTTCTTAAATAGCATTACACAGCAGCGTAAATCGAAATATTGTAAGGTAACATACCTGCTACAAACGGGCCTAAGAGCATCCCAATGGATTGCGTGAACAGAATAATTGCATAAGTCAAGGTGAACTGGTCAACGCCTGACAAGTCTATCAAAATGGCTGGTATTATTGAGCCCCCGGTGGCGGCATTACTGGCCCCAAACAAAAGGGAAAACACAACTAGTCCGGCATAGCCCATATCTATAAAGGGAAAGACGATGGTGGACACGCCCCCAACAGTGTACCACAATATATACTGTTGATAGGATTGGAAGAACTTCCATCTGGGGTTTTGGATGACGAATCCTTGGCCGAGCTTAAATAGCATGACTGTTAATCCAATAATAGAATATAGCATAGAGGCATAGACTTTGTCGAATTTCAGTTGGTGAATGGCATACGTTCCTAAATGTCCATACACAATGGTAGACCCCAATTGGTATAATATGTTATTTAGAGCAAGAACATAAAAATCGCTTAATTTTAAAAATGTCCAAACATTTTTCTTTCTTTCTGTTTCTTTCTTCTCTGTGATTGGCTGCTCCTGGTCCGACACCTCGACACTGTTGTTGTTAGGTGACGTCACAGGTCGGTAAAGTAAGGCAAGCATGCACATGTTTAAGGATATTCCAGATAAAATCATGAACATGCCCCGCCAAGAATATTTCTCGGTCAGGTAGTTAATAATTGGTGGAAACGCAAATGAGCCAATCCCACTCCCCGCTCCGGCCACGCCCATTGCGATATTCCTCCGCTTGGTGAAATATCTCGCAACCGCAACACTACCTGGTATAAATGTGAGTCCACATCCAATTCCTGTAAAGATATTGATTCATATAACATCTGGACATCTGATTTTCTCTTATTTGCCTGCTTAGAAAAAAATATCACTGTTGACATAAACAAAAGAATGGCAATCAAGGATCCCCTTACCACTGCCAAAAAATATGCATACGAATTGGAAACTTCTTTCTTGCATGACTATTCCGTCTTTGCGTATTGCAGAGTTATCTTCTCTTTAGAGCAGGGATTGATTGTTAAGTCATTTGTTTGTGAGAGTAACGTCATCATATTTTGAGAAAACGACGTAATTTTCTCACACAAACCAATGACATAACAATCAATACCTGCTCTCAAGAGAAGGTAACTCTGCAATACGCACAGACGAAATATCTTTGATAAATCATTCCTGAAAAGAAATCCATACCTTCCGGGACTTTTATGAACAAAAATAACAAAGATGACAAATATAAATTTAAATCAACAACAGTTTTCTGAGAGTAGAAATTCAGCGGAACTACAGCGGGACTAGGCTTGGATTCGAACCCTGAACTTCAGAATGATATCCTATCGCTCCAACAGACTGAACCACCTGGTCGACGGACGTTTCCTGGCCTAAATGTACAACTTCACATTCAAAATGAAATTCAGGGGAGATCACTGTATATAGAAACTACGGTGCAGAGGACCAATGATCCTTTAATCCTAGAGCAAAAGATCTTCTAACCACACAGCATATGTCGTATTGGATGTTGGTTATATTGTTAGTATATGCTTTATTGCAAACGTTTGGGGAATTCTGGGAACAAGATTATTTGGATTTCCATTAAATTTGATTACCATTACTGTTGTATAATCTCCTATTTCATTTGGAAAGAGGATAGGAAGTCACATATGTGATTGAACCTACTAGCATACACTTGGTAATATAGTTTGCTAAAATGAAATGCACCATACAGCTGGTATTGCTTTTTTCCCTCAATGTTATGCCTCGGTAACACATTCACGGATCGGACGCCGGATTAGCCACGGATACGATCCGGCATCATTCGTGGCAATCTGTAGTGGTCCGTAGCTGTCCGTATTGTATCCTGGGTCAATCGTAGTAGTACTTGTATATCCGGGACAATTTTTGAACATGTTCAAAAATTCACCACAGATCAGGCCACCCTAGTACCTCCTTACTGATCCGTAGTTGACACACTTATCCGTTGTAGTCCGTAATAAACCGTAACTATCCGTACTTATTCGTAGTACATTGTCAGCCTCAGGTCACCAAGGATCGGTACGGTTAGCTACGGTGAACTACGTACTTGTACTAACCGGTACTAACAATGAAATTGTGGAATGAACACGCGAGCGCTAGAGTTTGTATCCGGATTGCTTACCGTGGCAGGTCATTGGCGCTCCGTGCAAGTTCGTACTTATCCGTGCCAGACCGTTCTAATTCGTGCTAACCCGTACTAAAATCGTAGCGAAACGTGGTTTATCCGCAGTGTATACGCCGTAACACGTGTCTTTCCGTACTAATCCGTACCGAACCGTAGCAATCCGTATCACTCCCCGTTGTCAACCAACCCCTACCCATAGTCAAACCGTGGTGCATCCGTAGCGGACCACGGATATAGACTATTCCAGGGTCATCCGTGAGTTTCCATCCGTTGTGGATCCGGCGAAACGATCCGTGAATGTGTGACCTGGGCATTAATAACGTACATCTAAAAACAAATCAGTGTTGTGGTCATTATTAGGTCGATATTAGGTAACATACGTACGTACATACTGGCAAAATTCCATATCCCCTCGAAATTTCTTGATACATTACCACCATTATTCTTTTTTGCTTAATGTAGACTGGTGAGCCTACATATCACAGCATAATAACAACTCCAGAACGAGGCCTGTAGTTACCTATATGTTGCTGTAAAGGAAATCAAGTATAGCATTGTTAATAAAAGGTCTTTATCTGTTGAGTCTGAAAATTAATGATTAAATTCATATGTCATATAATCGCCTGCAACCTTTCTCATAATTGCTCCTGCCATAATTACCTGTGATAACGCCGTAACACAAGGTCAGAATAGGTAAATTTGTAGCAAATGAACTCGCCATCAGGCCACTTGATGCCACGATGCCGCCGACGAGTGCCACTTTCCTCATGCCAAACCGATTCACCAATACGCCGGAAATAGGACCTGAAAGACAGACAGAATGAGATTAATAAACAAAATTATGACTCATACAAAGTTAGTCTCATTGCAATGACACTATTTCCTCGAAATGACGTCGTCTCAAGCAGCCTAAAATATCTTTCTGTATTAACCGCCATTTAACGTTGCGTCATACTCACACGTTGCAAATGTAGCTGCCGTGATCACAGAAGCAATCCATGACGTCTCAGCCCTACTCTTTCCGAACACGTCCAAAATGACGTAGTACACAACACCGGATGTGTACGAGTTGCCGTACACGATGATTCGGATGCATGACGCAGCTATGACAACTACCCAAGCCCAAGCTCCGTCTGGTTTCTCCATTTTTGTTTTGTTGTTTTATCTTTTTCTGTCGTTTTGTCATCTACACGATATGAACGTTAAATCTCAGTTCACAAGGATGTAATCTAAAGAGGAAAACATCACGTTATAACATCTTACACATTTCTATTTCATACTGAATTAAGTGTAGCATTATTGACACACACATAAGGGATGTGATGAACATTTGAACAGCAGAAAGTTGTGAACAGCGAATTGAATATCACTAGTTCCGTTTGCATGGAGAAAGAACAACCATATGGTCCGATATGAATTTTTACACTATCTGTTGTTTTGGAGGCAGATATCATCTGTCATAAATTAATAACGATGAGGGTGTGTGTATTATAATTGCGGACTATTAGCCTCCTCTCTCCCCCCCCCC
>NW_018407346.1:189860-233410 GCF_002113885.1 Mizuhopecten yessoensis
CTCTCTCTCTCTCTCTCTCTCTCTCTCTCTCTCTCTCTCTCTCTTATAATTTCAATTTATGCATCTAAGCATTTAAAAATGAAAAAGTGTATATTAATTTAGTTCGCCATCTTGTACTATTGTAAATACATGCTTGTAATTTGCTGGAAAGGGCTTAATAGAAGTTTATTAACTTGTACCCAATCCATTTGCTCGGCAATAAAATATGTTTAAACTAAACACACACATTAGCGTTTATGGAAAACAAGTTGTATGCATCTCATAGCTGGTTACGCTGAAAACGGTGGACATATTACACCTCTAATCCAACTAGCAGACGGACTTGTTTATAAGTTTATGCATGGCTTATAAATTGCCTTAAGCTGAAGCTTCGTTTACGGGGATTTTTGATTTTGTAAAGTTTTAGAATATTAATTAGTAAACATTTTGCATTTAACAGATGTGGTTCCAGAGGTAAAGCACTGTGTTAAAGGATAGTGTATTTAATGCATATTTAGTTCCTGGTTACATGTCTACATTTGATAAGCTTATGACCAAACGTGTAAATAGTCAACTCTTGTTTTGGTTTTTACACACTTAAGGTAGGGGGTAATCCTTTTTCTCCATCAAAACAATACTTCAATATAATACAACAGTTTTCAGCACTTTTAATGTATTTTTATCCGGATTTGCGCGTGACTAATTTGACGTCGTACCTGGTTTCTTTTTTGCATGCTGTCTGTCAAGCCTGTCAAGGTACCGGAGCATTCATTACATGTGGGACTTATCAGGAATGGTTGAAAAAAATGGATGGATGGTGGGAGAAAGAGGAATTTTAGACCTAAGGATCATATGTTTGAGGTTCAACCCTTGGTTAAATCTCATACTGAACCTCAACAATATATCCTTATGCTGATATTTTTGTCTGTCATTATCTATCCAGAGTGTTACGTACGTCACACTCACTATACACCACAACCCGGACCTGTTTCTATGTATAGCGTACCCACAAACCGATCAGTGTAAACGATCAACTGGGGAATACACTTCCATCATTTTTGCTCGAGTGGTGAACTAAATATTGTCATTCAGAACACATCCTATGCACGGGTTAAGTTTACCAGTGGCTAGTATTGGGACCTACCTTATGACCCGATCTTCTTAGTCTTGTCGTTATAACCAGACATCATGTGTCTGCTATTCCCTTCCAAAATGTCCTTCATCCAGAAAGAAATCGTGTGTGTCCTGTTCTAGGCATGCGTGGAGCAATAAAAAATATTCATTATAAATGTGATATGGATCATAAACTTTAATGCATCGCTGACGTTGAATGTAGAAACGTGGTCAACTACACATATATACCACTGTAGTGTGTATGAGAAATATATAATAACTGTATATACCTTTGTAATAATGCATAAAAAGCTTATATATGGCATCTTAATTTCATGCGTATTGCCCATGGGGTATATCTTAAAATGAATTACAGTGAAAATGCCCAATGTGGGCAACGTAACGAACTGCTGTTCCAAAAACAGAAAACAGTGCGGGCTATGTGACTATAAAAGAAACAACTCGAAAACTTAGATTACTAACATTGATACATAGCTAGGTAAGTACAGTTGAGAGCTTCATGTACATGACGTTGTACACATGAGTGAACCTGGTATTCAACACGAAGATACAAGGGAATTAGGCAACAGGCAAAGCATATGAGCGCCCTCTCTTTACAGAAGTAACCAGTTTACACACATCGTATTACATATATATATATTGATATTTGCATGTCATTATTAGTTTTTGAAAATTGTTGTTACAGAAACTAGATTAAACAAACAATAAGCAAATAATGCTTGTGGACAGCACATAGGACAATTATGTGAGTAGATGTAAAATGGAGGTCTTGAAAGCCCATACCGACCCATCCCGGGACCCATCCTCCCATCGCAGGGAGACGAAGGCGCCAAAAAACAGCTGACAGAGTTAAAACGAAAACTGGACAGTCTAGACACATCACCAAACAAGAAACAAAGGAAAGATGAATCGTTAAAACAAACAACGGATGAAACTGTACATCAATGTAGTGAATTTGGGCGTCATTTTTCTAACAGAGGTACATACATGAAACATTTGAAGGAACATTTCGTTCAACTGCCGTGTGACGTGTGTGGAAAAATACTTAAAAGACACAAAAATCATCTCCACGGTACTAAAGACAGATTACCTTGCGATTGCAGGTCCGTCTCCAGAACCGCCGGAAATTCCAACAAATTACCAGAAAGGTAGTGGTCCTCAGTCGACACCGGATGTAGAGTCCCGCCGGAACCGGATGTAGAGCCACCGCCGGATGTAGAGTCGCCACTGGATGTAGAGTTCCCACCGGAACCGGATGTAGAGCCGTCGCCGGATGTGGAGACCCCTCCGGATGTAGAACCGCCGCAGCTCCCACCACCTGTAAGAAATGACACGCATCAGTTTTAATGGATAGGCAAACGTGAGAAGTATTTATCCTAACGACAACGATCGTATGGATTTGTTGACATTTTTTTCCAATACTCGAGAAAAAATAAGGGACCATTTTAAACGATCGTGTCAGAATTTGAACGGAATCAAGTGGTATTTGTGTATTCAAGTGGAATTCGAAAAGACAGACAAGGACGGTAACGTTCAAAAATCCTTTCCTCATTTTAGAAGTAACAATTACATTTACATGCCAAATGACAGTTTTCTGATAGTGAATTGAACGCTTCGTTTCAGAAAATGTTTGCCTCATTCGAGGAATACATTCACAAGGGATCTAGTTGGATTTTAAAAACAATACTGAAATTGAATGTAAGTATAGTCAATTACTCACCTCTGCCAGGTTCCTCGTACATACCTACCCCATCCACTTTCAGACAGCAAAGAATTGTCAACGTCGTCAACAACGATCAGAAATGTCTTTTGTGGTCTGTTTTGGCTTCGCTTCATCCTATTCGCGATTTTCCCGAGCACGTGTTCCTTACGAAACGTTACAAAATGACCTTGACATGACTGGCATTACCTATCCCGTCTCCATATCTGAAATAAGTTAGTTTGAAAAACAAAACGACATTTCGGTGAACGTGTTTGGATGTGAGAGTAAAGAGACCTGTCCCTTATACGTCATAAAAACAGGCAAGTCATACGGTCAATTTACTTTATCTTCAGAAAGACGAAAACACCCATTATTGTCTCATTCCCAACATAGACTCTTTTCTGTCGAGAACCAAAAAACATAGAACTAAATCCTACTTTTGCCATTACTGCCTTCAGGGTTTTGTTAGAGAAGATCTGTTACAGAGCCATATCGAACACTGCTCCAAACACGACCCCCAACATGTGCAATTACCCGACGAAAAACACAATGAGCTAGAGTTCATTTTGCGAAACAACTTCAAGTTCCCTTTGTCATATATGCAGATGTCGAGGCCTTTACACAAGTCCTCCAGTACCACGAAACAAACCAAATTCGAGCCTTGCGGGTTTGGATATCAAGTCGTTTGTTTTAACGATACCTATACCACATCTCCCGTCATTTATATATTTATATATAAAATTTAAGTCAATACCACGATCTTTATCTCAAAACGGACGTATTGCTATTAGCTGACGTGTTTGAAAATTTCCAAACCATGTGTCTCAATTACTACGGACTAGACGCCGCCCACTTTTACACCGCTCCCGGTCTGACATGGCAAGCAGCATTGAAAATGACGGGCGTTCGTTTGGAATTACTCACAGACCCAGACATGTACCTGTTCTTCGAGAGCGGAGTCAGGGGAGGTGTTTCTATGGTGTCTAATAAGTATGCAAAAGACAACAATCCTTACATTCCCGAGTCTACCGATCCCTCCCGTCCCGACTCGTAAATCATGTACACAGATTGCAACAATTTGTACGGCAAAGCCATGTCGGAACCACTCCCCGTGGGCGATTTTCGTTGGGTCGAAGAAGAGTTTGACGTTATGTCCATAACTAAAGAGGGTGACTTGGGGTACATCCTAGAGGTCGATTTAGAGGTAAGCAAAAGCGATCACGACCTAATGAGCGATTACCCTTTGGCTCCCGAACGTAAAACCGTCTCAGACGAGGAGTTATCTCCCACAAGCAAAGCACTGTGGAGAGAGCTAAATCCTAGCGATAAACACACAGAGTTTAGCTTACACGGTCGCATTGCCACTCCTAAACTGGAACGCAATTTAGATAACAAAACGAAATACATCTGCCACTATAGGAACTTAGAGCTAGGAATGAACGTCACAAAAGTTCACAGAGTGTTAGAATGTAGGCAAGTTCCTTGGCTTAAAAAATACATCGATTTCAATACTACAAAAAGAACGGTCTCCAAGAACGATTTCGAAAAAGACTTTTTTGAATTGATGAACAATGCCGTCTTTGATAAGACCATGGAAAACGTTCGCAACAGAGTCGACATCAAGCTGGCTCACACGGCCAAAAAAAAAAAGTACTGCGCAAAACCCTCTTTTCAAAGATTTACCATTTTTAACGAGGACTTGACGGGTGTAGAAAAACGCCAAAATAAAATTAGTGTTAAACAAACCCGTTTACCTAGGTCAAACCATCTTAGATTTATCAAAATGTATCATGTCGTTCTACTATAAATATCTGAAACCGAAATATGGAGACGGGATAAAGTTATTATTTACTGACAACGACAGTTTGTGTTATCACGTGCAATGCAGCGACATCTATGTCGACATATTAGAAGACAGACACTTGTTTGATTTGTCAAATTATCCCAATGAGCACTTCTGTTACGATTCGGTCAACAAAAAGATACCCGGTTATTTTAAAGACGAAACCGGAAGCAAGCCTATCATAGAGTTTGTAGGACTTCGCGCTAAAATGTATAGCTTTCGATATGCCGACCCAGAAAGTTTTACGTATCAAAACATGAGAATCACTACCAATTCTTTCAAAGGGAATCAGGTAGCCAAAGGCATTGCCAAAGCTACTATAAAGCGCGACTTACGTCACGAGATGTACAAAGAATGTCTCTTTAGCAAACAAAACAAAATGTGTGAAATGCTCTCCATTAGGAGCGATAGACATCCGTTATATGTGTATAACATTAACAAATCCGGGTTATGTGCTTTTGACGACAAGCGGTGGATCCTATCAAATCTCTGCGATAGCTATGCCTTCGGTCATTACAAGACAAAAACGGTATTGTAAAATTCGCACCTGTTTACTTGTATATCAAATGTATATATGTTATAATAAAATAACTCTATAGAAGATGTAAACTTACTTTTAAGACTTGATTACGTATTTGCAGAGATTGATACATACAGCCTATTTTGAAATATTAGACTTTACATTGTAAAGATTTAACTGTATTTAGTTTGAAAAAATATATCTTTGATTATATTGTAAAATAATAAATATGATGCAAACTTATTGATAAAGTCTGATTATGCATTTACAGAAACATGTACAAAAACATTCATTGTCAACCAGTTTTGAAATATTACACATTTATTTTGTATAGCTTACATCAGTTAAATTGTATATCAAATGTATATATATTAATAAAATTGCAATCTTATTGACAAGATTTGATTATTTGTAGAGATTGCTACATTCAACCTTTTTTTGAAATATTACACATTACATTGTAAAGATTTAACTTTATTTAGTTTGAAACAATGGATCCTTGATTATATATAAATAAAAGAGTATGCATTTATACAATAAAAGAATATAACTTCATATTTGCGTTAGTATTTTTGAAATTAATCTTTTTGGAAACATTGTGTCATATCAAACCTATTCAAACATTTATTTTCTAATTCTACTCATCATTTTATCAATCGATTTTTTTCTAATAATGTTAATTATAGTTTTTTTGTTTTTTTTTTACTTTCAGTTGACACAATGTTTCTAAAAAGATTTAGTAAAAAAACTAAATCTTCCAGCTGTTGGTGTTGTTGTTGTTGTTGTAGTGATAAAGTTACTTAACACTTTTGTGTATGCATTTTATTAAAAATCTAATGCTAAAATATCAGAAATTACATTTAAATTGTGAATGTATTAATTAGAAAATATAGGAATAAAAGAAATTTTACACATTTTGTTTTGGTTTTGTTACACTTCTGTAGAGAAACTGGTTTCTGCTGTGTTTTCCATTTGAAACCAAAACCAAATGAAATGTGGGAACCTTACACATCATATTAATGTGTCCGTTGACGGGTTTGATGACACAAATCCTATCGAGACACGGCTAAACAGTCTACTGATAACTATCTACATCACTTAATCTTTGCTCTATTCATATAAAAATTCTATAAACTGCGGGGGTCATATACGCGGTGGGAAAAATAGCCCTCGTTACTGTCGAAAACACTATACATATGTAACGCATGGCTTACACAATTAATAAGTCTCAATCTGTTGCCTTGGGGAGGACTAATTGTAACAATAGATCAGCGTAAAACTGAAAACTGTAAGTCTCTATAGGTATTGCCGGATTAACCACAATCACGTCTAATTTATGTTCGGGTTGCTTTAAGGGGAAGTTTTAAAGTAAAGTGATTTTCAAATAAAGAACTTACATGTTAAATCGAAATTATCTGGAACTCTCAAGTTCATGAAACAGTCCTGACAAAGGTCGTTTTTACAGACTGAACAAATAACAAATTTAGTGTCAATCTTCAGATATTCCTCTACCCAGTAAAACTTTCTAGTCGTCATCTTAAACGAATTAATTTTAGAAATGGTTATTTTACAAAGTTGAACTTCCAATCAGGTCAGTGAAGTAAAACCAGACAGACATACAATAATAAGGATATATTTGAACATTCTAATTCACTAACGATTCGGATTAAATACTAGTTTGTAAATGAGATGCCCTACTTTAACTCCTATATGAAACATGTAAACTGTTGCCTTGGACCAAAAAACAAATATCAAACTGTGCTATTATGAATACAGAACTGGAAACTTACTGTTTCTATTGTTACAAATAAGTAATCCCTAAGGCAACAGTTTGTGATATTTAATCCTATACGATAGGTAATACTGCTAGCAGAGACTTCACAGACGTCGATGTTTCTAGCATTGACGAGGTCGATCCGTTTCTTTGCAATGGAATACAACTGAAACCTCAGGTAAACCAGCACTTTTTATAGAACATGTACTGTGACCTCAGTAATACTGCTAGCAGAGACTTCATAGACGGCGATGTTTCTAGCATTGACGAGGTCGATCTGTTTCTGTGCCATGGAATACAACTGAAACCTCTGGTAAACCAGCACTTTTTATAGAACCTGCCATGTGACCTTGAGATGGAGCCCTGGAATGGATGGGGTCCAGCGACTTCCATTATATATATAGGATGGGGTCTTGGGATGGGTCGGGGTGGACTTTTATACCCTCTGTGATGGATCGAGATGGGGCTCAAGATTTCCATTATTATATATAGGATGGGTCCCCGGATGGGTCTCTGGGATGGGTCCCGGGATGGGTCGGGATGGGCTTTTATATCCTCTGTGATGGGTCGAGATGGGGCTCAAGATTTCTATTATTATATATAGGATGGGTCCCGGGATGGGTCTCTGGGATGGGTCCCGGGATGGGTCGGGATGGGCTTTCAAGACCCCCATTTTACATCTACTTATCTGCTGGTATCATTTGATCAAGAAATATCGATAATCAAGGTGTAACTAAAGTGTATGTGGTTCAAAAGGTGTATAGGTAATATCTTATTATCTTGTTTGATGTTGTGACAGACACGTTGTAGTGTGACTTCAACCCTGCTCGTGTTCGATAGAGCTTGATTCGAAATAGTACTATAGTATATATTTTACTAGAGGAAAACAATAATGACAGGTATGGAAGTTCCGATTTTGCACAATTAGATATCTTGAAACAATAATTCATAAAAACAAATGAATTTCCCAAACTTATTAGATTGATGTACAACATAAACATTCGCATGAAAAAAAAATACAAAAAGAAAATTGAAATTTTCCATAAAATGTTATTATATTTAATGCTGCTATATTTGTTATTTGACAAGAAAAAGTTCGATTGAATAATGTTCATTTACCTTGTAGCTGGTAGACTATCAGTCAGTGAGGTTAGCCGTAACCTTGTAGCCGGTAGACTATCAGTCCCCGAGGGTAGCCGTCACCTTGTAGCTGGTAGACTATCAGTCAGTGAGGTTAGCCGAAACCTTGTATCTACTGGTAGACTATCAGTCCCCGAGGTTAGCCGTCACCTTGTAGCTGGTAGACTATCAGTCAGTGAGGTTAGCCAAAACCTTGTATCTACTGGTAGACTATCGGTCCCTGAGGTTGGCCGTAACCTTGTAGCTAGTAGACTATCAGTCCCCGAGGTTAGCCGTAACCTTGTAACTGGTAGACTATCAGTCAGTGAGGTTAGCCGAAACCTTGTATCTACTGGTAGACTATCGGTCCCTGAGGTTGGCCGTAACCTTGTAGCTGGTAGACTATCAGTCCCCGAGGTTAGCCGTAACCTTGTAACTGGTAGACTATCAGTCCCTGAGGTTAGCCGTCACCTTGTTGCTTGTAGACTATCAGTTCCTGAGGTTAGCCGTAACCTTGTAGATACTTATATACTATCAGTCCCTGAGGTTAGCCGTCACCTTGTAGCTGGTATACTATCAGTCAGTGAGGTTAGCCGTCACCTTGTAGCTGGTATACTATCAGTCACTGAGGTTAGCCGTAACCTTGTAGCTGGTAGACTATCAGTCCCTGAGGTTAGCCGTCACCTTGTAGCTGGTAGACTATTAGTCCCTGAGGTTAGCCGTCACCTTGTAGCTGGTAGACTATTAGTCCCTGAGGTTAGCCGTAACCTTGTAGATACTTATATACTATCAGTCCCTGAAGTTAGCCGTCACCTTGTAGCTGGTAGACTATCAGTCACTGAGGTTAGCCGTCACCTTGTATCCGGTAGACTATCAGTCCCTGAGGTTAGCCGTCACCTTGACGCTGGTAGACTATCGGTCGCTGAGGTTAGCCGTCACCTTGTAGCTGGTAGACTATCAGTCACTGAGGTTAGCCGTCACCTTGTATCCGGTAGACTATCAGTCCCTGAGGTTAGCCGTCACCTTGACGCTGGTAGACTATCNTTTTAATCTAGTACTGTTTACATGTCACACTTGATTAATAACACATTATCAGTTGTAGCAAATACAAAATTAATTTGTAACGTGTTTAAAGTGTTTAATAGGCACGTGTTTATCCTTTGTCGCTTTAGGTATGAGTTACCACTGGCGTGTCCTCAATAGGCAAAATAGCCATATGGTGCCTAAAAGTTTTGCTTTGTTTGGCTTTTTCCATCGCCAAACTCAATTTAATATATGTTCCTCATTTTTCAGCTTTTTTTGTAATTTTTTCTTTGTCTTGGAAATTAGCATTGTGGGATATCAATACACGATCACGCATGATATTAAAACGAGGAAGAAATCTTTAATCCAAACAAACATTCCAGAGGTGTTTCCAGTTTCTATAAGTATATGGTTACAAAGATACAAAGAAAGGTTTCTAAACCGTAATAATAAAACAAAAAAATATAAATTCTAAATTCACCTAAATGAGTTAGCAAATGACTTGGATAACACAAATTACAACAGAAAATAAAATGCATGGATTGATTTGAACGGCTTGTCACAAGTGTCTCAATTATGTCATGACCGCCATATTAGCCAGCAACAGTTTTCTGCCGTTTCAAGTTCTTCGACAAAACGTTAACGATAATCATTTGACGATTTTAGAAATTGTAAGAGTTACAGGAAAATTGTTATGGATTTCTGCCCTAAATAAAAGCTCATATTTAACTTTGATAAATGGCGAATCCTAAAACTTGACATTTAAACTCTTAAAGACTCAGACTAAAATTTTGGGTTTCACAAAACTCCATAGAATACCAACAGATGAGTGACATGCAAAAAGTGTTTTATATAGATACAGAGCCTTAAAAAGCCACTCTATGAAATTTGTAGATCTAGAGAATTTGATTTTAACACCAAATGCCTACCATAGCCGAAGTTGAACTTTGACGCATGAATGTGGCTCCCATTCAATACCTCAGTGATCTGACACGTGCCAATTCAGAACGTCAGTCATCGTCCAGTTAGAATTAGAAACAGCAATCGAGTAACACTGGTAGAACTAAAGAAGAAGATTGCTAATTGAAATACTCCTAATAGCCTACGTTGAACATCTACCTCTAGCGGAATCCCAAACCTGACCTATGACAAATTGAAATCTCAAAACAAATCGTAATGTTTCAACAGCTTTCATAACTAAAATAGCGTTGTTCTTATGCATGGAAGCGTTAAGCAGATACCTGGGTCATTAATCAATAACAATGACGACGATACACGATTTTTGACGTATATTTAACGAAATCTTTCATAAGCTCAACCATGGACTTAGAGACACTGATGTAAAATGTATTAATAACTGTTCTATATTTTATAGGAAAGGTTCTGTTTGAAATATTAAGCACCCGTATTACTTACTAGATTAAAAAAAAAACACTTCTAACATTCTGTTTCTATCTTTTGAGGTCAAATATGCTTCCAACCAGACGCTGATATTGTGTAGCTGCATTAAGGTATGTTGTTGGTCGATCACATTTTATTTACAAGCCAATGTCATACCAATTTTCCAACGAAAAGCATCCCGATAGTTATATTAGTTCTGACTGTTAATAACTTATTTTTACCACCTTCCCATCCATTATATCGCGCGTATAGAGTTCTAGACTATCTACGCAAATACGATATGAACCGCGTTCTGAAAAGAAAATCTTAATTTCGTAGCAGTGTCATTCATTAAAATGACTTAATTATGCTAGATGGGCTACGTTTTAGATGAAAGGAGTTTGTAAGGTTAAGCTCGTTTTACAAATTGGAAGTCATGGCAGCCATGTTGGATTGTAAATATATCAAAAATAAATAGTAGGATTTGGGATTTACATGTACATGTATTTATAAATATTAACATTTCCTTTGCACAGTCCTTAAATAAACATACCAACAAAACAAATGTTGCTAGTATGCAATAACAGCAAATATGATCAAATATGAATGTATGAAACTTTTTGAAAAGTCGAGGACCAATCATGACGTGACGTCATATTCAAATAATTTTGACGGAAAATCCCGAATGATTTCCGGTTGGCGTTCTCTGCCTGACGGAACTGGTAACCGTAGAAAACCCGATCTTGTAAAACATATTGTTTAAAATGTGCTTTGAACCACATTAAATGATAGGATAATATTGGCTTTGTTGTTTACAAAGGAAAATATAAAAGATTTGAGATTAAAACGTCAATAGAAGCAGCATTGTGTAGGGTGAAATATCGTGTGAATGTGATCACGTGCACGTCCATAACATACTTGACAGGTTTCCTCCATTCCATACTTATAACTTTCAAAACCGAAGTGTTAATAAGCGTCACGGAGATAAGCAATTTCGCTACCATTATAAGAACATCACAATAGTCAATGAGTAGAGTCGGTTATATGTTTTACATCTGATGGTGGGCTATTCAAATCACCCTGCGTCCGTGGTCCGTCCGTCCGTCGTCCGTCCTTAAACAATTCTTGTTATCGATATTTCTCCAGAACTATCAAGGGGATCTTTCTCAAAAAAATTTTATGTATGTTTCCCTTGCTCCCTAGTTTTGCAGCGCAACTTTTGAAACTGAATCTTTGATTTTGACAGTTAAGGTTAGTTAGTGCTATTTCCCTGGAAGTACTGGAGGGTTCTTTCTCAAATTCTATATGCAGGTTCCCCACTTTCCTTTATTGTTCATGTCTACTTATGCAACTGATCAGTTAAACAAAATGGCCTACCGACAGAAATCTTCGATTTTTAACAATTGAAGTTTTGTAAGTACTATTTCTCAGGAATAACTTGAGGGATCTTTCTCAAATTTCATATGTAGGTTTCCCTTGATCCCTCGTTGTGCATGTTATATTTTGAGACTGATTATAAAAACAAAATGGGTAAAGGAAGAACTAAACAGATATTTCTCATATTGCAATGATCGATTCTATTTCTTTCACATTAAGTACTGTACTAGTAAATATGTGAAATGACAAACTCTGTTTGAAGGTCGGCTTTCATACACATCAGTATTAAGTTTAGATCAAAAGTTACCTCAATGTGCATTTACTGTTAACATGACTCGATCAAACAGATTAGAGGAAAGAAGAGAAAAGATCAAACTGGAAAGAAACTAATGAAGATGGTACAATGGTGGGCGCCAAGATCCCTCTGGGATCTCTTGTATATATTTATAGTTATTTTTGCGCAGATTAACCTACTACTATTTTACAAGAGGAAAATTAGGCAAAAGACATGCCTGGTTACTGTTCAAGAGACACGACTTGTAAATGAAATCCGGCCACATGGTGTACGGAAGAAAATATTATACATTACATGTAAGAAAATAATATAAAAAAGTGTAGGACCAACTAAACAAATACAAAAACATGCACATATTATGAATTTATTGCGACTTATGGTTCAGTCTATAATGGCGACACACGAGTAAAGTAATTTTGTTATGAACCACTTATTAATGTACACATCCATACAATGTTTTCATACTAAGGATCCTCATACAACTGTTACACACTGTATCTCCACATTGAAAACATTTTTTGCTCGCATGACTATACCTTTGATAAATCATTTCTGAAAAGAAAACCATTCGGGGACTTTTACGGAAAACAATAAAGATGAAATAAACACAATATGATACACAATAGCTAGCCTGGGATTCGAACCCTTAACTTAAGGTTGTAATACTATCGCACTAGCTGTCTGAGCTTCCTGGTCCACGGTAGTGTCCTGGCCCAACTTTGCTGCAGCTATGTCCAAAACGAAATTAAGGGGTTGTTACAGCATATACGTAAAACACGGAGTGGTGGCATCCTTAAACTGGAAACAAACTATCTTCTTCTTCTTAGGTTAAAGAGGAGAAATAAAAGAGATTCAGATTTGGAAATATAACACTCTTTAGTCAATGTACTAACATACCTGACCTAAAAAGCGCCTCATCCCTTACAAATGCCCTTTATAATTTGTTTTCAATTGTTCTACTTGTAAGAAAAACAGTAGGGGAGATACATAAAATCTCGACAATAAGCCAAAGAAGTCTTACTGTTGAAGTCAGTTACATTGTAAGTATTTTAAAGTTCTTGCATGGAAAAATATAAGGCTATACAGTTTTTATCGAAATTGAATGGTTTTTTATGAATTTATTACAATGATAAATCATGTCATGTGATGGGACAGGACATTTTCAAAGAACCCCCTTTTTTAGTTATGTTTGACTGCATGGAATAAAAGGCATATTTGCAAGACCGACTTGTTGCAATTCAGGCTTATCAAGAATTTAGGGTATATATAAGATTTTGCATGTTTTTCTTATAGTCTAATTGGCACAAATTGTTAAGTGCCTTGTAAGCTTTTTAGGTCGAATTCGGTACATATTTATTCTTCATCATACACAGATACACAGATTTTATTCTGACTGTAGGACTTAAAAACAAATTCACTGCTGACAGCTCAATACGGTTTGAACAAATTCTGATAGGAGCATGGGTATTTGAATAACATTAATCATAAATAGTTCAGGTGAAAAAAAGTGAATTATACATAAATTTCCAATTAGAGTGATTAGTGTACATCATTAATTTGACAATTGATTATCAGAAAGTATATTCAGCTCATACATTTAACTACGGGTGGATACTAAAATTGGTTCTCTATAATTATAGAGTATCGGTTGGTTTCTCCATATTGTAACGTCATAATTGCATATTCATCCAACACACATACTTACATATATACCACTAAAATCCATCAATAAAACAAATGTTCTTGAAGCTATTTGTCAATAGACATAAAGGTGACATGATGATGAACTCAATATGAGCCAATAAGAAATTGACATTGTCAAAATAATGATTAAACAAACAGTATATATCATTAACAATTACGCGAGCATACTAATAGTCCACTTGATTAACAACTTTGTAGAGTGTGAAGAAAAGGGCACATGATAGTGCAGAATGGTTTTGTCACGTTCGCTTAAAATATAAAAAGTAGAAGGTAATTTGGTAATGGTGTATTAAGAATCATGCAAATCATAAATTTGCTGAAACGGTTTGTTGAAAAAAAATCCTTTTGTCTGACAACGGATGAGTTCCGTACACACACCAAGCAAACAGAACAAGAATATTTTCAACACAGTTTCGTCAAATATCATTTTTTAAATTGTTCTGAATACAACATTATCAAGTTATCCTCATCTGGCTTTGTTTTGAATTTTGAGTTTTTTAAGCCTAAAACAAACTCCCTACAAAGCTATGTGCCCAGAGAAAAAGCACACCTCAAATTAACTCTTTCACTTCTTAAAACAGTTTACTCATTTCACTAAATTCAGAAATACTTCCTCAAGTTACCAATATATCTTATATAAAAGATGTCTTAATTTCTCTGCAAAAGTAATCCATATCAACCTAACCTCACTTTAATTTTACTTGTCGAAGATAGAATTTCGTCAAATGCAAATTATATCCGATTTGATCGAGCTTTATAAATAAGTGAAGGTTAACGATAAATACAAGTAAGAGGCGTCTAACAGCATTACCAATACGTAGCGTTGTATAAAATTACAACCTATCACTTAAAGTCAAATCAATATATACGTAAAACTGTGTAAATCAAAAACGTTGAATATGTAGAGGAGATATCTGTACTTCATTTCAGCACATACAATCTTAAGTATATCAGAAACATAAAAAAGAAAGACACATAATTTATAACCATTGCCGTATTACACAGGTTTTAACTAAAACAAATCATACTTCTTTATCGACGCAAGTATTCAATTCAACTGGAAAATAGCATTTCAATCCATAATTCAACCAATTGTTCTCGGTAATATTGAATATAGATCTCAAAGATTGTAGTTAAATTTTAGTTTAACCTCCATAATCGCTAGTCACTTTAGTAACCTCCATTCCTGGTTGCTCATGTCTTGAATCTTTTGACAGTGGAAAGCAGATAGAGTTTCGCAACCTGCATACAGTCACCACGCTTATACTTGAAACATCTTTATGCTGATAATATCATTTCAAAACGTCGTGAGATTGATAGTATCAAACTTATATTTGATTTCAACAGTTTTTTTGTGACATTTCAAATATATATATCTGTAAATATTATTATATCACCAACTCAATAAAAACTTAATAGATTTTATAAATATGTCTCATGGTGATGAACAAAGCTGATTTGCATCAATTATTTAAAAGAAAAATTAATTAATTTTGTTAATAGGTAATTGCATCGATAAATATTATGAACGATTTGCAGATCGAAAGATTTGCTAAAAGACAACTCGTGACGTCAAACGCCAAACATAGTTGATATCAAAAACGAATACGATTGAAGATACTCTCGCATATAATGATATTGTGTAGGCTTTGTAAATAATATTCCAAACAAGTATCATGCAACGATGCAAAAAATCCATTTCCCTGTACCTTCAGCTTTTCAAAATGGAGTTTAACTATGCTCCCAAAAACAATTAAAATATAATGCTAATTAATCAGAAACTAAAACGCTTCTGATTTGAAACTCAACCCGGTAGGGCTTTATGTACGTTTGTCAGCAATATAAATGTGTGTTATAGGACCATAACAATATTTGCTAAAATATTCATTATTTATATTTACATTTTGATAGAGTAGTTGTGTTTTATTTAGTTAATTCGAACAGTTTTTGAACAGCAAATCAAGTGTTGATAACAATAAAATTGATGGCGTCACAATAGAGATTGATGACGTTACAATATCAAATGTTGTTATAGTCCCATAACAACATTTGTCTCCGCAATGCATTATAATGGAAGGATGCAGACAAATGTAAATATATGACCATAGACAGATCAGAGGGCCAGAAATAGTCATGAGCCTATCGTATTCGATACCTACTCTGTTTAACATGTATGTCGACTTTAACTTACTAATGTACTTCCTTGAACAGCCGGTTCCTTTTGTTATATACTGAGGCACTGTCATCAACAAAAAGTAAATTTATCTAAAACAGGTTTTGTTTTTTCAAATACAAAGAACACTTATTAAAACTCCGTCATTCAGACGTCGATTTGTTATTATTATTATTATGTTTAGACATTTTCCCTATAAACTATCATATGAAAAATGGTAAACAAATCCGTGTGTTTTAATTATCATTGGATATATCCACCATTATGAACCCAAAGAAAATATCTGTACAAGATAATCAACTTTCTTTGTCCACGTACGTGTCAGTAGAACGCTGTTTTCCGAATATGCATTGCTAATGAATCTGGTTTATCATTATTATTAGTAATCTTATTAGTATATGCGCTATATTATTCATGTTCAAAAGTGCACTTTTATACCATTATAAGAACGATGGTTCATGTTTTGTTTCAAAACATTATGTAGACCATAATTCAAATGAGATTTTACACAGACAATAAGTTGCACACTTTTTAACAAAATGTAAAAAAGATTACTTATGATTACTACCTTAACTTGTCCGAACAATTTCAGAATATGAAAGAATCAATTCAAGAATTAATGTCTACTATGCTTGCTTAATACAATTACGAAGATTCGATTAAACTGGCTGCCTCCTCTGCTTCTGTTACGGTTAGCACACCATTTCGTTTTGTTAAAGTAGATTGCATTGGATCGTTGCTTGGATTAGTCAATTCATGTTCCTCGCGAACATACTTCCTTGAGTCATCGACGTCGTCTAGCTGCTGATCGTGTGTGACAATATATGTGACGTCAGTCTTTGTTTCTGTCGCTTTGTAGTTCCGGCAGGGGAAGATCATGATGCCCGCGCTGAGTATCATCAACACTCCCGCCAAAACAAAAGCAGCGTCATACGCTTTCAACGTATCGAATAGAACACCTGAAATATGATCCAATTACCGTAAGTATAAAAAAGATTGTGTTATTTATTAATACACAAACATAAAAACAAAACATATATATTACTTTTAAAGTAGTAGTTGAGTGACCAAATACGGTTGTGTAACATCGCTAAAACTAGTTTGACATTACTCATGTAATTTATTAAATTACACAGGTGGTAAAAAATTGATTAAAATTATTCAATTGAACACGTGTGCATTTGATGTCTTAAATTGCAAGACTTGTGCGTATGGATGAATTTCACGAGGGTTGAGCTCAAGTGTATAGTGTACAGTGTTATAGAAGTGTGTATTTTGAGACATTTTTTGGTCACATACCTGCTAAAACCGGACCGAAAAGCATTCCAATCGCCTGGCCGAATAGAATGATTCCATAAGCCAATGTGAACTGGTCTACTCCTGACATTTCTATCAGAATCGCAGGGATAAGAGAACCTCCACAGGAAGCATAGCTAGCCCCAAACAAAAAGGAAAACACAACAAGGCCGGCGTATCCGATGTCTATAAGTAGAAAGACAATTGTGGACACTCCCCCAAGACTATACCAAAATATATACTGCTGGTAGGGTTGGAACAACCTCCACCTGGGGTACTGAATCACGATTCCTTGGCCAACTTTGAAAAACATTACTGTTATTCCAATAATGGAATATAACATGGAGGCATATACTTTGTCAAACTTCAGCTGCCGACTAACATACGTTCCTAAATGTCCGTATATTATTGTAGCACCTAGTTGATACAAAATATTATTTAGACCAAGAACATAAAAATCGCTTAATTTTAAAAATGTCCAAACATTTTTCTTTCTTTCTGTTTCTTTCTTCTCTGCGATTGGCTGCTCCTGGTCCGACACCTCGTCGTTGTTGTTGTTAGGTGACGTCACAGGTCGGTAAAGTAAGGCAAAAACACACATGTTTAAGGATATTCCAGATAAAATCATGAACATGCCCTTCCAAGAATATTTATCATTCAGGTAGTTGATGATTGGTGGAAAGGCAAATGCTCCAACCCCACCCCCTGCTGCAGCAACACCCATTGCGATATTCCTCCGTTTGGTGAAATATCTTGCGACTGCTACACTACCTGGTATAAATGTGAGTCCGCATCCGATTCCTGTAAAGATAGTAAATCAAATAATGCCGGTATGGGGAATAACTCTTGTTTATTTCCTCGTCTGCATCTGCTATGGCAACCTGATAGAATCCAAACAAATACGTTTTAAGTTGAAAATGATGATCTCAAGACCAATGATGAAAAATTCGTATAACCATGGTTCAAATCGGTTTTCCGGATTGTTGTATTTCTTAGTAGTAAGAACGTTTGAACAAGTCTCCAAACAATCCAGTTTTACCGTGGATTACCATTCATGACATGATATTTTTCCGCCTTTCTTTTAATGTAGTTTAAGTACATTTATTTCAAAATATAATTGAGCTATCGACTTCTGCAAAACTTCGGACAAATATATTTATTAGCCGAATTGGAAGTTTGAAAAACTCTGCGAAAAGATTCTCAACAAGCAGGATCAAACATCTGTTACCTATCTGATAAAGTAAGGAGTACAGTAAAAACAAGTTTTGGAATTGTTTTATATTATTATTTTGTGAACAGCAAAGCGTTTACCAAATGATTTTGTTCACGATATCACGATTTATGTTTAATAAAGAAACCGACTGTCCGGAATTTACAAGTTCAAACCACGGCTATAAGTGTTCGTAAAACCAAATAATAATAAATAAGTAAATAAACAAACAAACAACTAAACAAAACAAAAAAAAAATAATTAAAAATTCCCTCAATTAATATGCGAGCATGAACGATCCACATTCACGATAGCATTCAAAATCAACATTACATAATTTTGGCACTCTGTTACTGCACGAAATGTTTAAAAATAATCAACTTCATATCTTCACAACTATCACGAGTTCGCGTGATACCATTGATGTAATTCATATCATTTGTTTAAAAATTTACCAAATAGAAAAAAACTCTCATGGAATTTTTGGAAAAAGCTTGCATGCAAAAGATAAATCATGGTAAAAATGAACTGCATCATAGAGCTGTATCGTCTTTCTAGCATTCATCGTTAAATCCAAATTTGTCAGAACTATTGTTGAAACAGAAGAGGAGGTACGTAGTATCTATTACATTTTATGAATTTTATAATTAAAATTAAATCACTTTATAGAATAGCAGGAACATATAGCGTAGAGTACCTGTCTCATTAATTTTAGGTATTTTGTGAAAACATCTGTTGATAAGGATATATATTACCTGAATATGATAAGAATTTCATGTCGTAAAGAGTTCAACATTTAGCTTGTTCAGAATATCACTTTTTAAATGTAACTTGATGACTCTTAAGAAAGATAACCCACAATACACGAATCCATATTCCAAACTATCAGAAAACACTTACATGTATTTTAAAATATAGTAACAGGTAGACAGTTCTAACACAACTCACCTGAACACGGTGCAATTCAGTAAAACCTCGATATAATGCCCTTCTTCCGTTTTCCACCTCGTTTACTACCAGAATATTTCAATGTCCCCTTTTTAATTTTGTTAACCATACTTTGATGTGAATCCCTCGTAGTACGGCCAGACACCTTTATAATGTCAAAATTGCGACGGATTCATGGTTGCAATGCAACGAGGTTTTACTACGCCCTAATACACACATATTGCTATCGATATCGCCAAAACATCAAATACAAACATTCTATTACATTAATCATAAAGTTATACGGATACGAACCATTGAATCGGGGTCTTCCCTGAACACCAACTCTGCTTAAAATCACATGTTTACATAGATGGCCAGTTGTGATGATAGTGAGTTATAGTCTATTGCAGAAATGGTGTACAGGTAAATTGCACAGGTAAATAAACTTCTGATAAGTAATCAGATAATCAGTAACTGCTAATAATTGCAAAATAATAATTAATATTTAGAACAGTTTTCAGAATCAGTCATATATTTATTATGATATATAAGTTAAACCTGTCTTTTCAGATTTGTGTGAATTCTCTTATAATTATTGTCATATATTAGTTAAACTTGTACTTCTTTTCAGGTTTCTATGAATTGTGTTTATCTTGTGTTTTTCATATAATGTAATGTTATTTTTCTTTTTCATATAATGTAAAAATTCTTATTTTATGATTATTTTCTATTACTTAGTGCTGTATTAAATGTGTATTACACTTATATGTAGGAAATACAAACTTTTTCTCCATTTTATTATTGACTTTAGTATCATATCTACAAAATGAGTTGACATTCTTAGTTTAAACAGGCTATAACTAAACTTCAAAGGATTTCCTATATAAACACCTTCCTTTCAATTCTCCAGAGTTTGTGTTCGGGGAATGAACCAATGAATCATAAACTGTACACCGGGAAAATTTCGCCCAGTCAAACTTCCGCCCTTCGCACAAGAAATCAATTTTCGCCCAGTGTTGATTTCGCCCTTCACATCTAATTACATAGAATAATATGTTGTTTGCCCTCCGTAGGCCAAAAGTAATCTGCGGCGAAAAATTCCCAGTATACAGTACATATAACTGACATTCACAAAATCAATACTTTGCTTAGTGTGTATTAAATACTCTTCTGTCACACTATGTTTTACTTATCGATATATATTTTCTACTGTTGGTTTCCTATCGGGCGGTACTCGATCGATGTGTTATCCGAGTGAACAAGAATGATAAGGGCGAGGGTGTTCTGAGCGTACAACTGCAACAGCACAAGAACATGATTCGAACCCTGAACCTCTATGCAACATACTGTCGCTGTAACCATCTGAGCTACCTGGTTAGCAGCTACCCCCAAAACGAAATGCAAGGGAAGTTTCTGTATGTATGAAAAGTATGTTGGAACTATGTATTCATTAAATGTTGCGAAGTGTATATAAAAAAAAAATACTACGTAAGTAAGTAAGTATCATAAAACTAAGAATTACCTTTGACAAGTGCAAAATTTGATATTTAAAATCGCCAAGTGCGGAAATGGTGTGTTAAGGGTCCCTGTCCCAAGGAAATTTACCTTTCCTAAATTTAGTTTTCGAATAACTGTAGCACAGTTAATCTAGCCCTACTTCGTTGACCGTAATTCGTTAGATAAGATGTAAGCCTTATGTTATCAATGAAATCACAATGAACGATATTGATACCTCAAATGGTTTGATCTAAGTCAAATATGACCGCATTTGTATGATACGTCAATGTGACGTCATCTTTTCAATTTGTGATGGGCGCCACGCTTGTTTAGTTCAAAAGTTTACATCGATATGATGAAAACAATTTATGTATCAATTACATCTATGTAATGAGTAGTGGTTTTAAAAAAATATATTAGTACCCATGACAAATATCGTTATTAATCCAACTGTATTTCCTCTTTTAGAGTTTTCGAAATTGTCACTAAAAAGTATTTAAGAATTGCATTTTAAAACTTACAACATCTGGTAAATCATTTCTCATATATGACGTCATACTGTAAAAGTATAAATTTTCGCGGTGTGGAAATACCCACGTTTTTTTCGGTTTTGTTTCTTTTTTCTTTTTTGCCTGGAGTAAAACAATATTTATGCATCATATGCAATTATCATATACAATTACTAGAAAATCCTAGAACAAATCTCCGATGCAAAACTGTTGGTCACTGATCTCCTCAGATCAAGTGTTACCAACGACGTTTTCCGTATAATTCCGTGAAATTACAAATGTAGCAAATGCATGCAGTTTCCGTTTGTTTGTTTCTCATTTATACATGTACACCTATCATTTATATGAAGCGTTAAGCTACAGTGCGCTGGGTGTAATATGGTATTTATTGTGCTGATATATATTTCATTAATGATGTACATTCGTTGGAACTGTTTGAGTTCGAACAGACGCCATAACTTCAGTTGATACATTACCATCATCGCCACTGGTGTCAATGCCGACCGGGAATGGAAGCCTACATACCAATGACTGGCATCAAATCCAGGACGCGGCTTGTTTTCACCTACATTCTGCTGTAAAGGAAATCAGGTAAAGTCTTATTAATAAAGGGGTTTTATCAGTTGGGTCTGAAATAGAACATCAATTAGTTGAATACACATCACATGTATTCGCCTCCAACCACTCTTGTAACAGGATTTGATGTTTCGTCGAATTATCTTTACCTGTGATGACGCCGTAACATAAGGTCAAGACTGGTAGACTTGCAGCAAATGAACTCGCCATAAGGCCACAAGATGCCACGATGCCGCCGACGAGTGCCACGTTCCTCATACCAAACCGATTCACCAATACACCCGATACAGGACCTGAAAGACATACATAATGGGATTAATTAATAAATTATTTCTTTTACAATGAAATAGACAGTACACCTTAATGTATTTGCACTATCGCTATTTGTTCGACAGATTTATAGTGCTTTCTCAAACACTTCAAGTTGCAGTATCGTGATCATCAATATAGAAGAGAAGCATACATAAGAAGATTTTATTTGTAGATGCAAGAAGGGGTTTAAAATATCACGATTTTGTGTTCGGAACTTGTTCGCGGCTGTCAAATTTCGCGAATCACAGATTTGCAAGTTTATTTCGGAACATCTCGCAAAATACAAAAACTTAAGCAGGACAAAGAAATGCTGAAAAAGGTCTTTCTCACTAGCCGGGATTAAAACTGTACAAATTTCTTTGTTATGCTCAAGTGTATGAGTAATCGTACTTATTAATGCCTTCAGGGCTTATAGTAGGCATTTATGGTTTCGTTTTGATCCAAAATATAATTAAACTGATGGATTTATCTTAAGTATATGACTAATTTTTAATTTCAACTCATCTATTAACTTTTTTTATTATGTATTTCTTTCGAAACGATGTTTTGACCTACTAGCCTCAGGTTAACTGTTATCATTGACGTGTGAATCGTGGATGTCATGGAGACATCCTCAAAACAATCACGAGGGTTTTAATTTCGCGAATTTTAACGCACTCGCGAAATTCGCGAAATTAAAACCCTCATGAATATGAGCAACTATACAGTACTATATATAATTGCCATGTATATTTTACCTTATACTCTGATAGTATGAATGATTGGAAGATCTATTATAAACTTGATAGAACAGATGTATTAAGATTTGGTAAATGTCCAATTACAGATACTATTGTGTATGTTTCTATTTTGATAGTGTCAAACATCCTATTTCATAAACGTCACTAATGTGCACCTGTCAAAATAAAAAGGTCACCCCGAAACATGATGTTTAGACTACGTGTGACGGTATTGTACTGGCACACTGACATATGGTCTATTTTTAACTTGAACAGTTCTGTTCTGATTTAAGTGCATTTTTTGCATTCACTTTGTTTTTATTGTTCATTGGATCGTTCATTAGATCAAACTAAAATTTCCTATCAAATGTAAGATAACGTTTATTAGTGGAATATTTTATAGATTGTATAATTTTCCAAATAACAATGCATCCACATCAACGTTTAGTTCTCAAACTGTTTTTGATATTGTTCTTAATTCTATTTTAAGAGCAAAATAAGCTTTGAAGGCATTCACGGGGTTATAAAATGAGCATGAGTCAATTGATAAAAATACAAGAAAGTCATAAACAGTTAAAGACGCCTTCAAACCAGTGATTAATGGTTGTGTACATGAAACCTAACAAATGATTAATTGACGACAATTTATGCAATGTCTAGCTTGGGAATATTAAAAGTAATTAATTACTGTTTTAAATGAAAGCAAATCTCTTTACAATTAGGTATGATCCCCTACCACTGCCAAAATCAATTACTACGCGTTTGAAAGTAATTTTCTCAGAATGAAAATAGCTCTGATAAATCATTTCTGAAACGAAAACAATACCTTGCGGGAATTCTATGAAAAAGTTAGATAGAGATGAAATAAACAATACAACTAACAACGGTGGTCTGAGTATAAAACATCCAGGATCCGAACCCTGGACCTCAAGGTATTAACTGTATATCTAAACAACTGAGGTATAGTGGACCTGTTCAAGTACATTCGGCCTATTGTGATACATATATGACCAACTACAGTGGAACTGTCTAGTGTTTTGTCTGCAGTTGGAGACTGATCCTTAACAAACATCAGTTTAAACACAGAATGTTTTGGTAAGTTATTGTTCATTCTTCGATTTTTATACTAATGCGTTGCTCACTTCGTGATTGAATTAGAATGGAAACTGTTCAAGAGCATAATAATGACACATTACAATTACATATATTATATGTAATAACAAGAATTGCCAACCAAAACCTTTGACCAAAGACCTTGATAAAACAAATCTGTTATTTACTAATTTGTAAAAAAACAAATATTATTTCGTCGATAAATAAACTGATATGTCAATGCAAGTCTTTATAACTTTCATCTTATCTTTAATGGTGTTTTGCTAATCATACTCACATGTTGCGAATGTAGCTGCTGTGATGACAGAAGCAACCCATGACGTCTCAGCCCTACTCTTTCCGAACACGTCCAATATAACGTAGTACACAATACCGGAAGTGTACGAGTTGCCATACACGATGATCCGAATACAGGCAGCTGCTACGACGACTACCCAAGCCCAAGCTCCGTCCGTTTTTTCCATCTTCGCTTTGTTGTGTCTTATTTCACTATCGTATTACCATCTGCAGTATAATAAAATTGTATCAGTTCACATTTTTCTTTTATACTTTGAATAAGAGTATCACTTAAGAGGTTGATCTTGATGTATCCTTCTGACAGCAATGATGAGCAGGAACAGAGCAAAACATAACAGGTAGACAATGTGAAATGTAAACCAAATAAATGCATCAGGTGATGGTGATACGCCTGCCACATACACGTGGACTTTGACCTAAAAATATTTCCTCACTTGTGGTAACAATAGATAACAGCACGTGACGTTGTCGTGAGAGAGCTGGCTATACAATGTCCTAGATTTTTGCCATGACCCATATATGGTCACATAAATCCCACAAGGTCCTGGGAACAAATTAAGAGAGGTATGTGTACACCTATTCTGATGTGAAGGGAGCACGTAATTTTTGACATTCTAGTGATTAAGATTAACCTTTGGCCATAATGCGCCTATTAGTGCTGGTATATGCTAAAAGATGTACAAAACAAGAAATAAAAAGCTCGCTATCGTTGGAAAGATATATAATTTCCTCCTTTCAATAGCCTGCTAAATACAGACACAGTGTGTTTTCCGCATGCATGTCTGCCTTTCAAATTGCAACTTTTTGCATGAATGATAAATCGTCTGATATCACTCCTTATACTCATTATCAAGATTAAACCAAACAAACATCCTTTAGTTTTATTCTCGTGTCCGTGTTGTGATTCTCACCACCTGTCACAACCATTTCAATTCTTTTCGGGGAAACCGGATCTTGTATATTGTATAAAAAGTATCACATTGGCTCTAGCTGGGGACGAATGTGACTGAGTTAACGTGGCTTGACTGCTGGTAAACATATCTAGAGCGATAGAGTAGCAACTATTCATATAATAATAATATTAATATCACTGTACGTTCGCCAGTGAGCAATCATTAAGTCCTTTTCTCCATTGCTACGAAGAGGTTTTCAAGTCTGTTAAGCCATCTCCCATCTGGGGCCGGCACTCGACTTGTCGACATCCAAATCAAATGGTGGACACGCTGGGAGTTTATCCATGGTTTTCCTCGTCGCCAAATGTGTTAACGACTCTGATGATAGCCGATACATTTCAAAGTAGATTCATAGATGGCGAACACACAACTCCGAAGACCATGCTGGTTATTACATTACTAACTTTATTAGTGAAGAGTTACTTCCGGTGTTCCGGTTGGGTACATACTTAAGTACTGATTATATAAGATGGACATTCCAATTACCATCATTTTTTGAGCGCTAGCGAAGAAAACCAATTAATTTAAATACAGTGAGTTCCCCGTAATTTCATGATAACAATATACTACATATACGGTGTTTGTGGGACTTTATTCAACAAAATTCGGCTGTATAAATAAACATTTAATGACACATATCCACAAAAAACTGATGAGGAGTATATTGCTTTCTGTCCTGACTGTCAGACACAGAAAATATTATATCACTATTGGGTTTTGCCTATAACAGGGTTGAGTATGCATCTTCGAAACAGGAAATAAATTCTTGCACTTAGACATAGATTTTTTTTTCGCCCTTTCAAATCACTGATGATGAGTACTTAAAAGAACAACAACTGGACATGTTAGAGTAGTCATTGAAATGACCTTCACTTAGTATACGAAAATAATATCTCATATTGAGATACAAGTATATTTGATATCAAATTTAAAGCTGCGAATCGGATGCTTTCGATATGGTAAAATTGATTTGTATCTCATTGATATATATCCTAAACCTGTGATAAGGATTGATTTCCACCTATCTTTTCCTTATAAGCCTGATATAAAACAGTTGGTTACTTGAAATGATATATATATATATATATATATATATATATGATAACATTACAGGAGCACGTACAATTCTACAAGTTCTATAGTCTATAACGGGTGATTGTCGCTTTCACTAAGCACACAGCAATCTCCGTTTTTACCGATTTATGAAACTGTTTGTGATAAGGTTGTACACATAAGTGACGTAACATTCTAGTTTAAATGTTTTCGTTGAAATATCATTTTAACCTTAACATGACTCCACAATATGTTAAGTTGTGTAAATAGTGGGATTGAGCGAGGTCCCGTGTATGCCTTTTCAAACATTATGATATATTGGCGCCGTGGTATACCTTTAATATTCAGCTGGAAATATTGTACATTTCTTTTTCAAATTCATTGCTTCGTTCTTAGTCATTGATTGCTATTGAAATTACATATTGTGAGAAGATATGCGATAAGTCACCAATTTGTTATTGAAACGCAAGATGAACGTTACACTCACAGGTGATTTCGCCTTTGAAATTTGGTAATGGGTTTTACACGTTCTCAACTACGCCTTTGCAATCTGAATAAGGACCTGCACAAATTGAAATTTTAATCCAAAGTTAAACATTTGTGAGCATTCGATACGTGATCAGTGTTCATAAGTAGAACTGTTTCGGTGAACACGGATTTATTAGGCGACAGGGACTTGCATGTCAAAAGTTGCTTACGGTTTTCAAAATTAGCAAATCGCACACCACAAATTATGAGGAAAGTTTCAAAAAATTATTTGCAAAAAACATTATTACTTTGCATAAAAGAACTATATTGACGCTCAATGTAACTAAATAAGAATTGTGATAATTTGCTTAGAAAAAAGAAAAAAAAGTTGATTTACGCATCAATTATTTTTTCAAGCATAGTTGTGTTATCTAAGTCAAGAAGATTAGGAAACATTCACAATATATCAATGATATTGTAACGAATGAAATACATTTCCTGCACACATTCTAAACTTCGATTGTGCTACCTGAGTCATTGGTGTTTATATATTTGTAATAGTTCTCATCATTATACAATGTAGCATTGCATGTCCGTTATGTTTCCAAGAAGAAATTGCACCTATGGGTTTGCCATGTGCAAGACAATAACTAATATAACGAATAAACTGAATTGGTAATAAAACATATGTTTACATTGTAATAGATTCACCAGGAAAAGTAGTGGTAGCCTTACAGCACAAAATAAAAATTCAAAGTAGGTACATTAAAGGTGTTAATATATCGACCAGACACTAAAAACCAAAGGAAAGCCAACATGAACACTCAAAGATAATCCGACGGCAAACTTACAACTTCAGTTACATCACTGTGAAACAACCTTTATAAAACGCGTTATAATAATGTATATACGTTACAAGAGTGAGGTTCCGGAGGCGAGCGTGAGGTTTTTATCGTTGAGCACATATACTACATAAAATACAAGAGGCCCATAGGGCCTGTATCGCTCACCTGGATATCTAAGCAATCATGGCAGAATATTCTCCAAATGAGGTCCATGGGAATATGCCAGACCCCAAGGCCAATCCTTGTAGCATATATATCTGTATTCGATTGTTCATGCCCAGCAATTTTATGTATGGTTATGGGGTGTGGATCTCAACTGTTTCCAATCTGTGACTCAGAAACTAGGTCCCTATGATTGTGGCCAGACCCCAGGATCAATTCTAATATCATGACTGCATTTGTCTCTTTTTGCACAGCATTTGTATATATAGTTTTGGGGTGGGGATCTCAACCGTTTCAAAGTTATGACCCAGGGGTTAAGTCTGCAAGGGTGGGGCAAACCCTGGGGTCAATTCTAATATCATGACTGCATTTGTCTCTTTATGCCCAACAATTGTATATATAGTTTTGGGGTGGGGATCTTAACCATTTCAAAGTTATGACCCAGGGGTTAAGTCTCCAAGGGTGGGGCAGTCCCCAAGGCCATCCTGGAAGCATATGTGCATTCATCTCTTTGTAATCGGCAATTGTCTATATGGTTATAGGGTGGGGATCTCAACTGTTTCCAAGCTGTGACTAAGAAACTAGGTCCCTAGGGGTTCGGTCAGACCCCAGGGTCTATTCTAATATTGTGACTGCATTCGTCTCTTTATGCCCAGCATTTGTATATATAGTTTTTGAGTGGGGATCTCAGCCGTTTTAAAGTTATGGCCCAAGGACTATGTTTCCAAGGGTGGGGCCAGACCCTAGGGCCATCCTGGAAGCAAATGTGCATTCTTCTCTTTATACTCAGCAATTGTATATGTGGTTATATGGTGGGGATCTCAACCATTTCCAGGCAATAAACTTTTTTTGGCCCCACCCCTTCGCCTGGGGGGTCAGCCCCACCATTTGTACAATTTTGAATCCCCACCACCTAGGGATGCTTCCAGTCTAATATGGTTGATATCCATCACTTAGTTCCAGAGAAGAAGTCGCTTAAAGCAATATAGCCAAATAACCCTTTTTGGTCCCGCCCCCCAGCCCCCAGGGGGGTCAGCCCCACCATTTGTACAATTTTGAATCCCTGCATCCCATGAATGCTTTTGATTAAATATGATAGATATCCAGTGCATAGTTCTACAGAAGAAGTCGTTTGTAGAAATAAAACCAAATTACCCTTTTTTTGCCCCGTCCCTCAGCCCCCTGGGGGGTAAGCCCAACCATTTGTACAATTTTGAATCTCCACAACCTAGGGATGGTTCCAGTCTAATATGGTTGATATCCATCACTTAGTTCCAGAGAAGAAGTCGCTTAAAGCAGTTTAGACAAAAAGCCCCCTTTTTGCCCCGCCCCTCAGCTCCCTGGGGGGTCAGACCCACCATTTGTACAATTTTGAATCCCCACCACCTATTGATGCTTCCAGTCAAATTTAGTTAAATTTCAATCAGTGGTTAAGAAGAAGAAGTCGTTTAAAGAAATTGTTGACGGACGGACGGACGGACGGACGGACGCCACTATATGGCATAAGCTCACCTTGGTCCTTTGGACCAGGTACGCTAATAAAGTACAGCTAACCCACATGGTCAGAGCATGGCGGTAACTGAAGAGTGAAGTAGACAATACAGTATTTCCTAGAAAATGAAAATTGATATGAAATGTGCATGCCTGTCGTGACACAAAATACAACTTCTCTTTTGCTGAAATTATAAGGGACACATTATTTACCTGCAAAACGCATGCCACGTGTCAGGTTCAAAGTATACAAAGCAACAAAAGGCACCTAAACTTACGATAGACTTTCCCTTACAGTTAGAGCAGCATAGTTTTAAAGGAAATCGATTAAAACATTAACCATGAAGTATGAGATGGTCACATATGGACGAGACATAAGGCAGACGGATACAGGAAAATGTTTAATATGCTAATAATAACAAGGGTTACAGCCTGATAAACAACAAATGTATCAGCTTGATAAACAACAACAAAGATATCAGTCTGGTAACCAACAACGATATCAGGCTGATAACCAACAAAGATATCAGGCTGATAACCAACAAAGATATCAGTCTGATAANTATATCAGTCTGATAACCAACAAAGATATCAGACTGATAACCAACAAATATATCAGTCTGATAACGAACAAAGGTATCAGTCTGATAACCAACAAAGGTATCAGTCTGATAACTAACAAAGGTAAATACAGTCTCATAAATAACAAAGGTAAATACAGTCTCATAAATAACAACAAAGGTATAAGTCTGATAACCGACAAAGGTACCAGTCTGATAACCGACAAAGGTATCAGTCTGATAACCAACAAAGGTATCAGTCTTATACACAACAAAAGTAACAGTCTCATAAATAACAAATGTAACAGTCTCATAAATAACTAAGCTAACAGGCTCATAAATAACTAAGCTAACAGGCTCATAAATAACAAAGGTAACAGTCTCATAAATAACAAAGGTAACAGTCTCATAAATAACAAAGGTAGCAGTCTCATAAATGAGTTGGTGTTGCGGTATCTGTGCTGTAGCATTCAAGTGAGGTGGCACTATAAATGATACCGTTGGAAGCACGGTCCCACTACAAACAGAACACAATACATCTCCAGCACACACACNATATCAGTCTGATAACCAACAAAGACATCAGTCTGATAACCAACAAAGATATCAGTCTGATGAATAACAAAGGTATAAGTCTGATAACCAACAAAGATATCAGTCAGATAACCACCAGAGATATCAGTCTGATAACCAACAAAAATATCAGTCTGATAACCAACAAAGATATCAGTCTGATAACTAACAAAGATATCAGTCTGATAACCAACAAAAATATCAGTCTGATAACCAACAACGATATCAGTCTGATAACCAAGGAAGATATCAGTCTGATAACCCACAAAGATATCAGTCTGATAACCAACAAAGATATCAATCTGATAACCAATAGAGATATCAGTCTGGAAAGCAACAAAGGTAAAAGTCTGATGAATAACAAAGGTATAAGTCTGATAACCAACAAAGGTAACAGTCTGATAACCAACAAAGGTATCAGTCTGATAACCAACAAAGGTATCAGTCTCATAACCAACAAATATATCAGTCTGACAACCAACAAAGGTATCAGTCTGATAACCAACAAAGATATCAGTCTGATAACAAACAAAGATATCAGTCTGATAACCACCGGATATGTCAGTCTGATAACCAACAGAGGTATCAGTCTGAGAACCAACAAAGATCTCAGTCTGATAACCAACAAAGGTATCAGTCTGATAACCAACAAAGATATCAGTCTGATAACAAACAAAGATATCAGTCTGATAACCACCGGACATGTCAGTCTGATAATCAACAGAGGTATCAGTCTGAGAACCGACAAAGGTATCAGTCTGATAACCAACAAAGATATCAGTCTGATAACCAACAAAGGTATCAGTCTGATAACTAACAAAGGTATCAGTCTGATAACTAACAAAGGTAAATACAGTCTCATAAATAACCAAGGTATCAGTATCATAAATAACAACAACGATATCAGTCTGATAACCAACAAAGATATCAGTCTGATAACCAACAGAGATATCAGTCTGGAAAGCAACAAAGGTATCATTCTGATAACCAACAAATATATGAGTTTGATAACCAACAAAGACATCAGTCTGATAACCAACAAAGATATCAGTCTGATGAATAACAAAGGTATAAGTCTGATAACCAACAAAGATATCAGTCAGATAACCACCAGAGATATCAGTCTGATAACCACCGGATATGTCAGTCTGATAACCAACAGAGGTATCAGTCTGAGAACCAACAAAGATCTCAGTCTGATAACCAACAAAGATATCAGTCTGATAACCAACAACGATATCAGTCTGATAAGCAACGAAAATATCAGTATGATAACCAACAAAGATATCAGTCTGATAACTAACAAAGATATCAGTCTGATAACTAACAAAGATATCAGTCTGATAACCAACAAAGATATCAGTCAGATAACCACCAGAGATATCAGTCTGATAACCACCGGATATGTCAGTCTTGATAACCAACAAAGACATCAGTCTGATAACCAACAAAGATATCAGTCTGATAACTAACAAAGATATCAGTCTGATAACTAACAAAGATATCAGTCTGATAACTAACAAAGATATCAGTCTGATAACCAACAACGATATCAGTCTGATAACCAACAAAGATATCAGTCTGATAACCAACAAAGGTATCAGTCTGATAACCAACAAAGGTATCAGTCTGATAACCAACAGAGATATGTCTGATAACCGACAAATGTATCAGTCTGATAACCAACAGAGGTATCAGTCTGATAACCGACAAAGGTACCAGTCTGATAACTGACAAAGGTATCAGACTGATAACCAAAAAAGATATCAGTCTGATAACCAACAAAGGTATCAGTCTGATAACCAACAAAGGTAAATAAGTATCATAAATAAGTAAGGTATCGGTATCATAAATAATAACAACGATATCAGTCTGATAACCAACAAATATATCAGTTTGATAACCAACAAAGATAACAGTCTGATAACCAACGAAAATATCAGTCTGATAACCAACAGAGGTATCAGTCTGAGAACCAACAAAATCTCAGTCTGATAACCAACAAAGATATCAGTCTGATAACCAACAAAGATATCAGTCTGATAACCAACAAAGATATCAGTCTGATAACCAACAAAGATATCAGTCTGATAACCAACAAAGATATCAGTCTGATAACCAACAAAGATATCAGTCTGATAACTAACAAAGATATCAGTCTGATAACCAACAAAGATATCAGTCTGATAACCAACAAAGATATCAGTCTGATAACCAACAAAGGTATCAGTCTGATAACCAACAAAGGTATCAGTCTGATAACCAACAAAGGTATCAGTCTGATAACCAACAAAGATATCAGTCTGATAACCAACAAAGATATCAGTCTGATAACCAACAAAGATATCAGTCTGATAACCAACAAAGGTATCAGTCTGATAACCAACAAAGGTATCAGTCTGATAACCAACAAAGGTATCAGTCTGATAACCAACAAAGATATCAGTCTGATAACCAACAGAGATATCAGTCTGGAAAGCAACAAAGGTAACAGTCTGATAACCAACAAGGGTATCAGTCTGATGACCAACAAAGGTATCAGTCTGATAACCAACAAAGATATCAGTCTGATAACCAACAAAGGTATCAGTCTGATAACCGACAAAGGTATCAGTCTGATAACCAACAAAGGTATCAGTCTGATAACCAACAAAGGTATCAGTCTGATAACCAACAAAGATATGTCTGATAACCAACAAAGATATCAGTCTGATAACTAACAAAGATATCAGTCTCATAACCAACGAAGATATCAGTCTGATAACCAACAAAGGTATCAGTCTGATAACCAACAAAGATCAGTCTGATAACCAACAAATGTATCAGTCTGATAACCAACAAAGGTATCAGACTGATAACCAACAAAGATATGTCTGATAACCAACAAAGATATCAGTCTGATAACTAACAAAGATATCAGTCTGATAACTAACAAAGATATCAGTCTGATAACCAACAAAGATATCAGTCTGATAACCAACAAAGATATCAGTCTGATAACCAACAAATATATCAGTCTGATGAATAACAAAGGTATCAGTCTGATAACCAACAAAGGTATCAGTTTGATAACCAACAACGATATCAGTCTGATAACCAACAACGATATCAGTCTGATGAATAACAAAGGTATCAGTCTGATAACCAACAACGATATCAGTCTGACAACCAACAAAGATATCAGTCTGATAACCAACAAAGGTATCAGTTTGATAACCAACAAAGGTATCAGTCTGATAACCAACAAATATATCAGTCTGATGAATAACAAAGGTATAAGTCTGATAACCAACGACGATATCAGTCTGACAACCAACAAAGGTATCAGTCTGATAACCAACAAAGGTATCAGTCTGATAACCAACAACGATATCAGTCTGATAACAAACAAAGGTATCAGTCTGATAACCAACAAAGGTATCAGTCTGATAACCAACAAAGGTATCAGTCTGATAACCAACAAAGGCAACAGTCTGATAACCAACAAAGGTATCAGTCTGATAATCAACAAAGATATCAGTCTGATAACCAACAAAGGTATCAGTCTGATAATCAACAAAGGTATCAGTCTGATAATCAACAAAGATATCAGTCTGATAACCAACAAATGTAACAGTCTGGTAACCAACAAAGGTAACAGTCTGATAACCAACAATGGTATCAGTCTGATAACCAACAAAGGTATCAGTCTGATAATCAACAAAGGATCAGTCTGATAACCAACAAAGATATCAGTCTGATAACCACCAGAGATATTAGTCTGATAACCAAAAGAGGGATCAGTCGGACAACCAACAAAGATCTCAGTCTGATAACCAACAACGATATCAGTCTGATAACCAACACAGATATCAGCCTGAGAACCAATAAAGATATCAGTCTGATAACCAACAAAGGTATCAGTCTGATAATCAACAAAGATATGTCTGATAACCAACAAAGATATCAGTCTGATAACCAACAACGATATCAGTCTGATAACCAACACAGATATCAGCCTGAGAACCAATAAAGATATCAGTCTGATAACCAACAAAGGTATCAGTCTGATAACCAACAATGGTATCAGTCTGATAACCAACAAAGGTATCAGTCTGATAACCAACAAAGGTATCAGTCTGATAACCAACAATGGTATCAGTCTGATAACCAACAAAGGTATCAGTCTGATAACCAACAAATATATCAGTCTGATGAATAACAAAGGTATAAGTCTGATAACCAACAAAGATATCAGTCTGATAACCACCAGAGATATTAGTCTGATAACCAAAAGAGGTATCAGTCGGACAACCAACAAAGATCTCAGTCTGATAACCAACAACGATATCAGTCTGATAACCAACACAGATATCAGCCTGAGAACCAATAAAGATATCAGTCTGATAACCAACAAAGGTATCAGTCTGATAACCAACAAATATATCAGTGTGATAACTAACAAAGATATCAGTCTGATAACCAACAAAGGTACCAGTCTGATAACTAACAAAGGTAAATACAGTCTCATAAATAACCAAGATATCAGTCTGATGAATAACAAAGGTATCAGTCTGATAACTAACAAAGGTATCAGTCTGATAACCAACAAAGGTATCAGTCTTACACACAACAAAAGTAACAGTCTCATAAATAACAAAGGTAACAGTCTCATAAATAACTAAGGTAACAGTCTCATAAATAACAAATGTAACAGTCTCATAAATAACAAAGGAAACAGTCTCATAAATAATTAAGCTAACAGTCTCATAAATAACAAAGGTAACAGTCTCATAAATAACAAAGGTAACAGCCTCATAAATGAGTGGGTGTTGCGGTATCTGTGCTGTAGCATTCAAGTGAGGTGGCACTATAAATGATACCGTTGGAAGCACGGTCCCACTACAAACAGAACACAATACATCTCCAGCACACACACAGGCATACACACATATGGAGATATTAGCCAGGTGGTATAGGAATAGTAGTAAGCGCCTGATAAGGCAGCTCCTGCGAATTCCTCAATATTGTATTGATTAATATATATGCTAATTGTATTGACTGTATGAAATTGTATATCTATGTACTGTAAAGCGCTTTAGAGTGGCTTATGTTAGCTAGATAGGGCGCTATATCAAATGTTGTATATTATTATTATTATTATTATAAATAACAAATGTAACAGTCTCATAAATAACAAATGTAACAGTCTCATAAATAGCAAAGGTAACAGTCTCATAAATAACAAATGTATCAGTCTCATAAACAGCAAAGGTAACAGTCTCATAAATAGCAAAGGTAACAGTCTCATAAATAACAAATGTATCAGTCTCATAAATAGCAAATGTATCAGTCTCATAAACAACAAAGGTAACAGTCTCATAAATAACAAAGGTAACAGTCTCATAAATAGCAAAGGTAACAGTCTCATAAATAACAACGGTAACAGTCTAATAAATAACAAAGGTAACAGTCTCATAAATAGCAAAGGTAACAGTCTCATAAATAACAAATATATCAGTCTCATAAATAACAAAGGTAACAGTCTCATAAATAACAAAGGTAACAGTCTCATAAATAACAACGGTAACAGTCTCATAAATAACAAATATATCAGTCTCATAAACAACAAAGGTAACAGTCTCATAAATAACAAAGGTAACATATCATATATAAAACAATATAAATGAATCAGTCGAAATAATATCAGAAACACAAATAAATTGACTGAAAAAATAACATTTTTTCTGCTTGGTCAGAATCGTATCGTGCAAACTTATAATAACAACAATAATATGTTCTTATGTGTTTCTCAACAACACAATAGCATATGAAATGAAATATAATTGAGTTTATAATTATTTTCACCTTTGACTCGTTTTACACTGTACATGTATAACAGTATCCTGACATGATACCTGATAAATGTGTATATAGAGAGTGCATTTGACATGCCCTGATTGCCTTTGTATTATGACATTTGTACATACGTCTATTTTTGTTGGTTGTTACCAAGCAAAATAAATACGACAGTTGGAACTTTTTTTCTTTTAAACTAGGATTATACATTTACTCATAACATCTTCCAAAATGGCATTTATTCCGTTGTTACACGAAGCGGAAATATTGAAAACACTTGTCCTTAATTGATGTGAATATATTATTTTTAAAAGTGTTTGATGATTAGCTTTACGAAATATAACACTTTACCCTAAGTTGTAAGCAAAATGTCTATACAATATTACACCAACCCTTATCCACACCTGCTTTAACTTGAATATATGTATACGAAAGTAAGGTATCCAATTTATGTCTGGCATGCAAATAAGACGCCAAATGGATGAACTTTCACCTCAGGTTTGTTAACGTTATTTTACATGTCGCTTTGTATGGAAACACAATTTGTCTACTTTTAAAACCAGATGACACATTTAGGTGATTATAGGGACTCTGTCCGTTTATTGTATTACGCACACTGTGCTACCATGGCAATTCTGACCAATGTGGTAACCTAGGCTACAATCCAGAAGGCAGTACTGTCTTAATTTACACTCCTTTAAACTCATACATCCCTGAAATTTGATAATGAACTATTCCAACCTTTGAATTGGAAGAACTTAAATATGTCTTCAGGTGTGAATGAGTTAAACATGTTAACTGGTTCATAGAATAGAACCTTTAGCTATTTGAAATTAAACTTAATTCTAAAAAGTAAGAAACTAAAATTTGTACAGAAACATGCACATAAGTTAACGTGAACGATAGTATTGACTTAATCATATAAGTGTAATGGGTGTATTCATGTGTATTTATACTTCGATCTTGAAATCTTTGCAATTGTTTACAGTGAAATCATCTTTTAAAAATCTAAATATAATACTGTGGACATACACATATAAATCTTGTAAATAGTATGGCAATACGCCATGCACTCTTAATGCGGGCGGTACATTTCATACACAATGCTTCGAAGTACGCGTAGGGGGCACACACATATCTACTAACTAGCTAGCAGACGATTTCTTACATGTGTGGTTATTTCATCAGCTTATATCGTGTGTACAAAAAATATATTTCTCTGACGTAGGTAGGCTGTGCTTATATAAATGGGTAGATGGAAAAATACATCACTTCAAACTTACTTTTCAGCCGCTTCTTTGTATTTGGGAGTAAAGTGAAAAAATTGTAAAGTCTATAGGTTTATATTCCAAATTTATGTTTCTGTCGATACATAACAACCTTGAATGAATATCACAATCAGTATTGTAATCAATGACAGCAGGAAAAAACGTCTACAGTATCATATCCATGTGTTACACCCGGATATCAACATTAAGATAAAAAATTAACATAACATCAAAGCGTGGAAAAATCAATACATATCCCAGACTGCACTCGCCAAACACACACACACACCAACCTCTACAGTATGTGTATGTGTGTTTCTTTGTATGTCATGCCAATACACCGTGTTAGCGATCAGCTGGTGAATTTCCTTTCAAGACAGTCGACATTGAACACACTCTCCATATATATAGGCACATATATAGCATCGACATAACAAAGAAAGGGGGACCTACCTTACAACCATTTAGTCCTCTACCATTCCCTCTCAGCTGATATGACTAGGCTTCTTGCGCCTGCGATCCCCTTCCGCTATGACCCCACCTTCGGAAGCAAATCACGTGCGTCCTATCCTAGGCATGCGCGGAATAACAAAATAAATGTCTATTATTAATTGATATGCATCATTAACGGTTTGTGTGGAAAACTACACCAACCACAGTGCTGATAGAAACGAGTTTTAAACATGTGTAAACAAGATTGTAGTTAACATAGGAAATTCGTATTAAATAATGATAGAGCGGAAATCGTATACGCTATAGTACGTAAACCAAACTACTAGTTAGTGTGAATTTAGCAGACCTCGCTGGTAGGGGGCTCCCCAACCCTTGGCAACCTAAATTTCACTGCAATGTAGAACTAGGAAATTATTCATTTTATTTATCATTGGTGTTTTTTTAAAGACATCATGTTTTAAGGCAGTAAATGTAAATGAAACCTTTTAACTATCATAGTATTTAATATGTAAGGACAAAATCCAGGAGTTTGTTAGGTAGGGGCTGTCCCAATCACCTGCTCTCTGGATTGGCACACGTGATAGTTTGTTTTAACTTATTAATTTATTATGTATAATAGCTGTTCTTAACAAAATTATGATATGGTCTATATATTTTTACATTAGGATGATTGATCCCTGTTATGTAACTATATGTTTTTATACTGTTAACTATATACTTGTACGATGTAATTGTGATATATGACACTATAATAAACAAAATTGACTTGACTTGACTTGATAATGAGTATTTAACCTAAAATAATATTTCTGAGTTAAATGTTTAATGTGCACAGGGAAAATATGGACATGAAATATGATCCATTGGCAATAACATTCCAAAATTAGTCATAAAAAGTTATGACACCGGTAGTAAAACATAAACGTATTTGGTATTGTAACTTCATTGTTTAATTGAGTACAATGCATTATTCACTGTATCCGCAATACTCCAAGTGGGCGTAACCTCTGGAGTATCGGGGATATAAACACTGTGGTGGTGTATCTCCGATATATGCGTGGGCAGCTTAGACATTTTGACATATGGGGTCCCACACCAGACACTATATATATATGTCAAAATATCTTAAGTCTGGTGTTAGGGCCAGGTGAAAATCAGGCTAACTTACTGTATAATAGTAACAGTCCAGCAGGATGATAAATAAAGAGAAACTCGCTAAATTTAATATCGATTGGTTATTTTACTAAGCATAAAAATATGGATAAATACCGAATCGTGCTGATGGTGATTAATATATCTGTAATCAATTTGATCACGTGTTCATATCAATAGGAAGCACGCGGAGATGAACATAAACGGAAGGAAGGAAGCAGTGATAAATGAGGAGAGGTGGTTCAAACGTAGTACTATTCGTATGTGATCTGAGAGGAACTGAACAGTCTACAGTCGACAAGCATTTGTATCCTGCTAAGTGTCAATATCCAATAAATTCCTGTCAGACTGACATATAACATAATTAGTGGTATTTTCAAGACCGTGTGTCCCTGTAGGATATCAACAATTTCCCCCTTCTCTACCACGTGTCTCTGTCACATTTACCATTTAACCTTCTCTACCACGTGTCTCTGTCACATCTACCACTTACCCCGTCTCTACCACGTGTCTCTGTCACATCTACCACTTACCCCGTCACTACCACGTGTCTCTGTCACATCTACCATTTCCCCTTCTCTACCACGTGTCTCTGTCACATCTACCACTTACCCTTCTCTACCACGTGTCTCTGTCACATCTACCATTTACCCTTCTCTACCACGTGTCTCTGTCACATCTACCACTTACCCTTCTCTACCACGTGTCTCTGTCACATTTACCATTTCCCCTTCTCTACCACGTGTCTCTGTCACATCTACCACTTACCCTTCTCTACCACGTGTCTCTGTCACATTTACCATTTAACCTTCTCTACCACGTGTCTCTGTCGCATCTACCACTTACCCCGTCTCTACCACGTGTCTCTGTCACATCTACCACTTACCCCGTCTCTACCACGTGTCTCTGTCACATCTACCACTTACCATTCTCTACCACGTGTCTCTGTCACATTTACCATTTACCCTTCTCTACCACGTGTCTCTGTCACATCTACCACTTACCCTTCTCTACCACGTGTCTCTGTCACATTTACCATTTACCCTTCTCTACCACGTGTCTCTGTCACATCTACCACTTACCCCGTCTCTACCACGTGTCTCTGTCACATCTACCACTTACCCCGTCTCTACCACGTGTCTCTGTCACATCTACCACTTACCATTCTCTACCACGTGTCTCTGTCACATTTACCATTTAACCTTCTCTACCACGTGTCTCTGTCACATCTACCACTTACCCTTCTCTACCACGTGTCTCTGTCACATCTACCATTTACCCTTCTCTACCACGTGTCTCTGTCACATCTACCACTTACCCTTCTCTATCACGTGTCTCTGTCAAATCTACCATTTACCCTTCTCTACCACGTGTCTCTGTCACATTTACCATTTAACCTTGTTTACCACATGTCTATGTCACATCTACCACTTACCCCCGTCTCTACCACGTGTCTCTGTCACATCTACCACTTACCCCCGTCTCTACCACGTGTCTCTGTCTCGCCTTCCACTTACCCTTCTCTACTAAGTATCTCTCTCCCATCTATCATTTACCTTCTCTGCCACGTGTCTCTGTCACATCTACCACTTACCCTTCTCTACCACGTGTTTCTGTCATACCTACTATTTACCTTCTCTACCACGTGTCTCTGTCTCACCTACCACTTACCCCCGTCTCTACCACGTGTCTCTGTCACATCTACCACTTACCCCCGTCTCTACCACGTGTCTTTGTCACATCTACCACTTACCCTCGTCTCTACCACGTGTCTCTGTCACATCTTCCACTTACTCCCGTCTCTACCACGTGTCTCTGTCTCGCCTTCCATTTACCTTCTCGACCACGTATCTCTCTCACCTACCATTTACCTTCTCTACCACGTGTCTCTGTCACATCTACCACTTACCCTTCTCGACCACGTGTCTCTGTCATACCTACTATTTACCTTCTCTACCACGTGTCTCTGTCTAATCTACCACTTACCCCCGTCTCTACCACGTGTCACTGTCACATCTACCACTTACCCCGTCTCTACCACGTGTTTCTGTTACATCTTCCACTTACTCCCGTCTCTACCACGTGTCTCTGTCACATCTACCGATTTCCACCGTCACTACCACGTTAGCCTTTCTGATGGACATAGTTACACCTTCCATACCTGTTCTTGAATGACACCTCCCATTTACCCCCAACTCTAACATGTGCTCTTGTATGACACCTCCCATTTACCCCCTTCTCTAACATGTGCCCTTGTATGACACCTCCCATTTACCCATTTCTTAACATGTGCCCTTGTATGGCACCTCCCATTTACCCCTTCTCTAACATGTGCCCTTGTATGACACCTCCTATTTACCCCCTTCCCTAGCATATGCCCTTGTATGACACCTCCCATTTACCCCCTTCCCTAACATGTGCCCTTGTATGACACCTCCCATTTACCCCCTTCCCTAGCATATGCCCTTGTATGACACCTTCCATTAACCCCCTTCTCTAACATGTGCTCTTTTATGACACCTCCCATTTACCCCCTTCCCTAGCATATGCCCTTGTATGACACCTCCCATTTACCCCCTTCCCTAACATGTGCCCTTGTATGACACCTCCCATTTACCCCCTTCCCTAGCATATGCCCTTGTATGACACCTTCCATTAACCCCCTTCTCTAACATGTGCTCTTTTATGACACCTCCCATTTACCCCCTTCCCTAGCATATGCCCTTGTATGACACCTCCCATTTACCCCCTTCACTAACATGTGCTCTTGTATGACACCTCACATTTACCCCCTTCCCAAATGTGTGCCTTTGTAAGGCACCTCCCATTTACCCCCTTCTCTAACATGTGCCCTTGTATGGCACCTCCCATTTACCCCCTTCACTAACATGTGCTCTTGTATGACACCTCACATTTACCTCCTTCCCTAATATGTGCCCTCGTATGGCACCTCCCATTTGCCACCTTCTCTAACATGTGCCCTTGTATGGCACCTCCCATTTACCCCCTTCTCTAACATCTGCCCTTGTATGGCACCTCCCATTTACCCCCCTTTTCTAACATGTGCTCTTGTATGACACCACCCATTTACCCCCTTCTCTAACATGTGCTCTTGTATGACACCTCCCATTTACCCCCTTCCCTAACATGTGCCCTTGTATGACACCTCCCATTTACCCCCTTCACTAACATGTGCCCTTGTATGACACCTACCATTTACCCCCTTCACTAACATGTGCTCTTGTATGACACCTCCCATTTACCCCCTTCCCTAGCATATGCCCTTGTATGACACCTCCCATATACCCCCTTCACTAACATGTGCTCTTGTATGACACCTCACATTTACCCCCTTCCCAAATATGTGCCCTTGTATGGCACCTCCAATTTATCCCCTTCTCTAACATGTGCCCTTGTATGGCATCTCCCATTTACCCCCATTTTCTAACATGTGCTCTTGTATGACAACTCCCATTTACCCCCTTCTCTAACATGTGCTCTTGTATAACACCTCACATTTACCTCCTTCCCTAATATGTGCCCTCGTATGGCACCTCCCATTTGCCACCTTCTCTAACATGTGCCCTTGTATGGCACCTCCCATTTACCCTCCTTCTCTAACATGTGCCCTTGTATGGCACCTCCCATTTACCCCCTTCTCTAACATGTGCTCTTGTATGACACCTCCCATTTACCCTCTTCCCTAACATGTGCCCTTGTATGACACCTCCCATTTACCCCCTTCTCTAACATGTGCCCTTGTATGACACCTCCCATTTACCCCCTTCTCTAACATGTGCCATTGTTTGCACCTCCCATTTACCCCCTTCTCTTACATGTGCCCTTGTATGACACCTCCCATTTACACCCTTCTCTAACATGTGCCCTTGCATGACACCTCCCGTTTACCCCCTTCCCTAACATGTGCCCTTGTATGAAACCTCCCATTTACCCACTTTCCTAACATGTGTCCTTGTATGACACCTCCCATTTACACCTTCCCTAACATGTGCCCTTGTATGACACCTCCCATTTACCCCCTTTCCTAACATGTGTCCTTGTATGACACCTCCCATTTACACCCTTCTCTAACATGTGCCCTTGTATGACACCTACCATTTACCCCCAACTCTAACATGTGCCCTTGTATGACACCTCCCATTTACCCCCTTCCCTAACATGTGCCCTTGTATGACACCTCCCATTTACCCCCTTCCCTAACATGTGCCCTTGTATGACACCTCCCATTTAC